>NW_022974573.1:15635-21120 GCF_012274545.1 Fukomys damarensis
AGAAGAAGAAGAAGAAGAAGAAGAAGAAGAAGAAGAAGAAGAAGAAGAAGAAGAAGAAGAAGAAGAAGAAGAAGAAAGTAAAGGGCCAAATCCATGCAATTGGCATTGAAAGGTGTGAAATTACAACAGACCCACCAGAAATCCATAGGATCATCAATACTTTTTTGGAGAATTTATATGCCAATAAGATCCAAAATACAGAAGAAATGGACAGGTTCTTAGATTCATATGATTTACCAAAGTTGAACAAAGATGACCTAAAAACTCTAAACAACCCAATGTCAACCAATGAAATGGAAAATGTAATTAAAAACTTACCATGTAAGAGGGACAAGGGGAAAAATGAGAACCAAGACCAGTCATGTAGATGTACAAGATCTCAACAATGAATGTAACTCTACTGTATCCCTAAATTGTACCAATAAATTTAACTTAAAACAAAAAAAGAAAATCCTAGGCCCTGGTGTCTTCACTGCTGAGTTCTACAAGACATTTAAAGAGGAACTACTGATATTATTGTTTAAACTCTTCAATGAAATCAAAAGGGAAGCAATACTCTCAAATTTATTTCTGGAAGCAAACATCACCTTGATCCCCAAAGCAGAGAAAGACACAACTGAAAAAGAACTATAGGCCAATCTCATTAATGAACATAGATGTAAAAATCCTTACTAAGATACTGGCAAATGGAATGCACAAAATTATCAAGAAGGTCATATACTCTGACTAAGTGGGAGTCATGCTAGGGATACAGGTGTGGTTCAACATATACAAATCAATAAAGGTAATACATTATATTAATAGAGCCAAAGATGAAATATATATGATCATCTCAATATATGCAGAAAAAACATTTGACAAAATCCAACATGCATTTATGATAAAATCCCTACAGAAAATTGGAATAGATGGTTTCTTCCTCAATTTGATAAAAGCCATCTGTGAAAAACCAATAGCCAATATCATACTAAATAGTCAAAAACTGAAATCCTTTAAGCTAAAGTCAGGAACAAGACAAAGATGCCAACTATCACAACTCCTGTTCAATATGGTTCTGAAAAAAGCAACCACAGCAATTTGACAAGATAAATAAAAGGAATAAAGATAGGAAAGGAAAAATCAAATGGTGTACTTCTAAAACTTTTGTATAGCTTCAGTACAGTCATAATGGAAATTCCAACAGCATACTTCACAGATCTTCAAAAAAACAACCCAAGAATTCATTTCAAACAAGAAGACACTTACTATAGCAAAAGCAATTCTAAGGAACAAAGACAAGGTAGGGTGTATTACAATCCCCAACTGGAAACTAAACTATAAAGCCACCATGATAAAAACAGTATGTTACTAGCAAAAAACACCAAAGGGCCAGATGACAGATTAGAAGACGCAGAAACAACTCCAGATATACTCAACCACCTCATATTTAACAAAGAAGCCAAAAACCCTCACTAGAGGAAAGATGGTCTCTTTAATAAATGGTTCTGGGAAAACTGGGTTTTAACTTGCCAAAGATTAAAACTCTATCTATAACTCTAACACTTCACTAAACTAAAATTGAAATGGATCAATAATTTAAATATTAAAACAGAAACATAAATTGGCTGGAAGAGAGTATAAGTAGAATTCTTGAAGACATTGATGTGGGAAAATATTTCATGATAAAAACCTCAATTTAAAATGTGCTAGACCAAAGAATGAACAACTGGAATCTCATCTTTTAAAAAAGGTTCTGTACATCAAGAGAAATCAACAACAGAGCTAACATACACCCTAGAAAATTGGAAAATATTTTACCAGCTCTTCCTTGAAAAAAACATCTACTATCTAGAAAATACAAAGAATTTTTAAAAGTTCAGGTCCCCCAAATATAAAGACCCAATCCAAAAATGGGCATCTAAAATAAAGAGACATTTCTCACACAGAGAAGTAGAAGCTACAATTTAACATGAGAAAATGTTGAACATCACTGGCAATTTAAGAAAATCAGATGAAAACAACGCTGAGATTATACCTCACTCCAGAAAGAATAGCTGCTATCAAGAAATCAAACAATAGAAAATGCGGGTGGGATTGTGGGGAAAAAAATATTCTACACTGTTGTTGGTAGTGTGGACTGGTGCAACCACTGTGGAAATCAGTGTGGAGCTAGGTAAATAAACTAGAATTTCAGGTCCCATTTGACCCAGCTACTCTCCAGCTGAGTATCTTCCCAAAAGAATTAAATAAATCACACCACAGAGATATATGTGCACCCATGTTCATCACAGCACAGTTAATAATAGCTAAAACTTGGAAACAACCCAAATGCCCATGAATTGAAGAGTGGATAAAGAAAATGTGTGTTTTTTAAAAAAAAATAAGTTGAGTACCACACAGCCATAAAGAATGAGAAACCAGAGATATTTATAGCTAAATGGATGTACATTGAGGTGATATGAACTGAAATAAATAGGACATTGAAAAATACAAAGTGTAAATAAGGATCAAAATCTATAACTAATAATGTGACTTAGGAGGAAAGGGCTAAAGGAGAAGGGGAATTGGAAGAGGTATTGGAATGGATAGAAGGGGATGGAATAAAACTGATAAAAGAAAAAAATGGAAATAAAGTCTTTCTAAATAGATAGGTGTGGAGGGGTGGAAGGGATGACCACGGAATGGGAAAATATAAGAACCAAGATATATTATGTAATGGCACAAATTCCCATAATCAGTATGTGCACATTGTATATCTAAAACGTAAAAACAAAACTAATGTATGAAAACAATCCAAAAATTCATTTGGTTTTAGAATAGACCTAGAATAGCAAAAGCAATACTAGGCAACAGAGATGAGGCAGGGAGAATTATAATCCTCCACTTGAAACTATGTTATAAAGCCACTGTGATAAAAACAGAATGGTACTGGCAAAAAACAGACCCAAGGATCACTGGAATAGATTAAAATAACATCAGACATATTCAGCCAGCTCATTTTAGACAAAGACGCCAAATATCCTCACTGCAGGAAAGATAGCCTCATTAACAAATGGTGTTGGAAAAAAAGGACTTGAACTTGCCAAAGATTAAAACTAGACCCCTACATATCACCTTGAACTACACTAAAATCCAAGTGGATTAAAGATATAAGTACTTAAGGCAAAACACTAAAATTGTTGGAAGATAAGTTATGAAGAGCTCTTGAAGTTACCGGCATAGGAAAATACTTTATGAACTATACTCACTAGAAGAAAACTAGCACAAAAAATCAAAAACTGGGAACTTACCTATTTAAAAAGCTTCTTCACTACTAGAGAAAACAAAAGCAGAACTAAGAGAAAATGTACAATGTGGGAAAACATTATACCAGCATATCCTAAGAGAAAGGTCTACTATCTAGAATACATAAAAAACTCAGAAAAAACAGAGCTTGCAATTTAAAAAAAGGGGATCTGAAGTGAGCAGACATTTCTCAGACAAATATGTAAAAGTACCAAATAAACCTATAAAAATGGTAGACATCACTGGTCATTCAAAAGGTGAATGCAAACAACACTGGGATTTCAACTCACCTGAGAAAGAATGGCTGCTATCAAGAAATCAAAGAAAAACGGGTGCTAGTGAGGGTGTGGTGAAATAGAGATTCTTATTTATAGTTTCTGGAGTGCAGACTGGTGCAACCTTTTAATACATCAATGCAGAGAAAACTCACATAATGGGGATTACAACTGCCATTTGACCTACCTATTCCTGTGATAGGGATCTTTATGAAACAAATACAAGAACCATACCAAACTGATATATGGTTGCCATATACATATCAGCACTGAGGAGGAAGAGGAGGAGGAGGAGGAGGAGGAGAGACAGGAGGAAGAGGAAGGGGAAGAAGAAGAACAAAAACAGGAGAAGGAACAGGACACGGGAGAGCAGGAGGGGAAGGCAGAGGCAGCGGGGGAGAACAGAGCAAAGGAGCAGAAGGAAGAGGGCGAGGAAGAGGAGAAGGCCAAAGAGCAGGAGAAGGAAGAGGCGGGGCAGGAGGAGTCGCAGCAGCGGCTACAGCAGCAGCAGTCTGAACTGATCCCCGCCTCAGAGGATCAGAGCACCCCACAGGGATGGCCATCGGCCCCTGCGGCAGTGGAGGTGGCACCAGGGGACACTGCGTGTCTCCTGTCAGACAGTCAACAGCTGGTGCTGGCCCCGGTCCCGCCAGGGCTCCCCTGCTGTCCGCCCTTCAAAACCGCAAACCCACAGTCAAGAAACTGGCCCCACTGATGGCCAAGACCATGCGAGATTACAAGAAAATGCTCTCCCGGTGATAATTTCCAGACCCGACTAGCCCCGGGACTGGACAGAGGAACTTCGCCACACACCCGCTGGCGCACACGCAGACACACGCACACGCAGAGACACACACACACACAAAAACACACACACACTCGTAGAAGCCGTATGAGAACACCCGGGATGGGTATGGCGGTATGGGTGGGGCTGGGGGTGGGGCTGGGACAGCTGGGCTCCACCCAAAACCCTGGAAAGGATGGCGTGAAGCAGGTACCATGCCTGATTCACGCGGAAATCCTGGTGACAGGGCCAGGTGTAGGGCATAGAAAGGTCCCCAGGGCCCATGCCTTCACGTGTGTGCATCCGCCTGTGCTCCTTCCATGGTGGACATCCCCAAGGCCACCGGGCTCCCAGAAGCTACATAGCTACACCGCTTCCAGAGCGCCCTGGTGGGTGTGGAGTGCGGGGAGGTGTGCTTGGCTTTTCTCTATCACCTCCTTCCCAATCATTCCGTGCAACTTGGTTTTGGCCAATGGGAGGGGGCCTTAACTCACCACCCTCCCTCTCCACGTGAGAACGGCAAGCGCGTCCCCACCCCCAGGTCACCAAAGGCCCCACGGTTGCTCTCAGGGGGCAATTTCTTGTCATACAATGGAACCCCCGTGATTTGCCCTCTGTCCTGAAAACCAAGGCCTAATACAGTTCCCTCAATAACTCTGGGGAGAGAAGTGGAGGAGAGTGGATGGGGGAAAGTTCCCTAGGCTGCACCTGGAGACTCTCTCACGCCTTCCGTCCGTGCCCCGGCTCTGGCTCTGGCCAGCTGGGGCGGGAGGAGTGCAGGTGGAGCCCAGCCCCAACAGTGAGAAGCTGGCCCCGAAACGAAAGCAGGGCACAAAACGCCCACAGGGATCGAGCTCATTTCATAGGTCTTTGCACACACACCCTAAACGGATGAAGTCAATAGCTCAGTGGTTCCACCACCTGTGTGCAGGAGCTAGGACCCGAACTGGGTCCCTGGTAGAAAAAGCAAAGAAACAAAATAAAGTGTGAAAGACGGACGGACAGACAGACAGACCGAGGGCCCCACAGACAGAAAGGAAGCGAGAGAAAGAGAGGGAGAGAGACGGAGAGGAGAGAGAGAGAGACGAGAGAAGTAGAGAGAGAGAGAGAGAGAGAGAGAGAGGGAGAGAGAGAGAGACAAGAGAGAGAGAGAGAGAGAGAG
>NW_022974573.1:23865-24753 GCF_012274545.1 Fukomys damarensis
TCCTTGGCCGCCCTGCGTGCCCTATTACGGCTGCGCGCGGGACCTCGGGGCCAAGGCTCGCAGCCCGGAGCCCTCCCAGGCCTCGCAGGGCCGACCAAGCCTGGCTCCCGGAGAGCCCCTGGGCGCACCCCAGGAGGAAGACCCGGAAGCCGGCCGCCCCAGCCTCACAAGGCGCTCCAGCTTGCCGCTCTCTGCGGCTTCCCCCACCCGCACATCTGTGCTGCAGAAGATGGCCTTCTACGAGCGCTTCCGCCAGGTTCTCTCCAACAACCTGGACACCATCTACGACGTGAGCTTCATCCCCGATTGCGTCCTTCAACCCGTGTTGGAGAGGTGCCCGCCTCACCAGCTGCGTCGCATAGAGACGTGCAACCCAGGGCTAGCTGACAAGACACCTCATTTATGGAAGGGCCACTGTCGCAAAGACTTCAAGGACCACAGGCCCGAGGAGCATGAGTCCTGGCGGGAGCTGTACCTGCGGCTGGAGGAGGCCCGCGCTCAGCGACTCCAAGCCCTGACCACCAGGATTCGAGCTGCACGGGCCAATGAGCCCCCCGCCAGGCAGGCCAAGCTGATCGCTTTCAGCCCTGGGTCCTCCAGCCGGGAGGAGGGGAACATTGCACGTGGAGGATCAGGGCGCAGTGGAGGGCGAGGAAGAGGAGGAGACGGAGGAGGACCAGAAAGACAAAGAGAAGGTGGAAGAGGAGAGAGACAGACAGCAGGAAAGGGAACAGGAGGGGGAGGAGGAGGAGGAGGAGCAGGAGGAGGAGGAATAGGAGGAGGAATAGGAGGAGGAATAGGAGCAAGACAAGGTAATGGAGGAGGAGGAGGACCAGAAAGAGAAAGAGAGGCAGGGAGAGGAGAAAGACAGAGAACGGGGAAACAAAG
>NW_022974574.1:0-3000 GCF_012274545.1 Fukomys damarensis
TCATTGTCTTATATGTAGGCAAAGCAAGAGGAGTTGTCCTGAAACCAGAATAAAGTTTGCTTAAAATATTCCATAGCAAGTGATGCAGGAGTTAAGTCTTTTGATAATTAACATGTTTGCTGGTGATTTCTGGACTGTGTATTCATTAAGTTTCTTATCTATTAGGACTGCTTATTTTAATTCTCATTAACTTTTTGTTTCTTTTTAAATTTTAGTTTTAGCCAAAACATAATAATCGTACATATTTATGGTGTAAGGTGTGATATTTCCACACATGCTTACATTGTGGAAGGATTAAATCAAGGTAATAGGCATATTCATTACCTCAAATATTTATTTTTTTGTAGCTAGAAAATCCAAAATTTTCTCTTCTGTTTTGAAACATACATTAAAGAATTGTTCCAGTTAAGTGCAGTCACTACATTCTGCAACAGAACACCAGAATTTATTCTTTCTAGATTTGTACCTGTTGACCAACCTGTCCTCTTCCCTACTTCTTTTTCTCTCTTTAACCTCTGGTAGGCATTATTGTGTTTCAAACTTCTGTGAGATCAACTATTTCTATTTCATGTGTGAGTGTGATAACATTGTATTTGTCTTTCTGTGCTTGCCTTATTTCATTTAACATAAAATTTCTACCAGGTCCATCCATATTGGTGAAAATGATGCTTCATTTTTTTTAAATTAATTAATTTTTTTTTCCATGTGTACAGGGGTAACACATCGTACTAAATATGTAAGGTCATATCTACGTGGGTTTGATTACAGAAACTAATAAAGTATTCTCTAAATAATGAAAAAAAGAATAAGATAAGACTATAAGAGTGAGAAGCAATTTATTTTATTTTATTTTTTTTCAGCTTTAATTGAGTTTATTGGTACATTTTAGGGATACAGTACAGTTGCATTCATTGTTGGGATCATGTACCTCTACATGACAAGTCTTGATTCTCATTTTTTCCCCTTACCTCTGCCCTCCCTTCATCCCCTCCTCCCCTCCCCATCTACAAACACTTTATTTTCATCTTTTCATTCTCACATTTTTTTCTTTTCCCTTTATACTCTTCCCCTACCTATCCCACTTTCCCTTCACCTTTAGCTCCTTTCTTCCCATTTCTAAATGTCAGTAATATTATTAGAATCTTATGCATTATCAAGGATATATAAAGAACTCAAAACAATCAGTCCCCCCAAATATAAAGACCCGATTCAGAAATGGGCATCCGAAATGAACAGACATTTCTCAGACAAAGATGCTTCATTTTTTTATGGTAAGTTCAAATAGCATTCCAGTGCATGAGTGTTTGTGTCTGTCTTTTTGTGTGTGCATGCGTAGGTGTATGTGTATGGTGTGTATGTGGCTGTATTTTTCATCTGCTATTGGAAGTTTAGTTTGATTCTCTACTTTAGTCAATGTGACCAGTGCTGCAATAAACATTGGAGTACAGATGATCCTTGGGTATAATGATTTTTTCCCCCTTTGTATATGTATTTAGTATTAGGATTACTGGATTGTATATAGTTTTGTTTTTAATTTTTTGAGGAAATTCTATATTGTTTTCTATATTGACTATACTAAATTGTATTTCTATCTACAGTGCGGGAGAGTTCTTCACATCTTTGCCAGTATTTGTTGTTTTTTTGTCTTTTTGATATTAGCTATAGTAACAGGGCTGATAAGATAACTTAAATTAGTAGTCTTTAACTTGAATTTCTTCAGTGATTCATGCTTGTGAACATTTTCTCATATACCTATTAGCCATTTTTTATGTCTACTTTTGAGAAATATCTATTCGGTCTTTTGTCTCTTTTAAATCAGATTGTTTGTTGTTCTTTTCTTTTCTTTTTTGTTTTTGCTGTTGAATTTTGTGAGTTCCTTATATGCTTTGGAGATTAAGCCCTTGCCAAATACATAGTTTGCAAATATTTTCTTTCAGTTTGTAGATTGTCTCTTTAGTTGTTGATTATTTGCTTTGTTATGCAGAAGATTTTAGTTTGATAAAATCCTACTTGTCTATTTTTGCTTTTGTTGTTTTTGCTTTTGAGGATTTCCCCAAAAAAGTACTTCCCAGGACCAATGTCAAGAAGCATTTACCATACGTTTTCTTACAGTAGCTTTCAAGTTTCAAGTCTTTATTTCATTTGAATTCTTTATTTGTGAGAGATAGGAGTTTAGCTTCATTCTTATGCTTGTGAATATATATTTTTTCCAGAAAAAATTATTAAAAGTTTTCCCCTCAAATTTCTCCTTCTAAAATGATAAAAATCAAATTGGACACTTTCCTTATTGTGTTAGTCAGATATGGCAAGTTTATAGGATAAAACAGGTTGGATAGTTTCAATGACATACTTAATTTCTCATTGTTTTTGAAACTGAGGAGTTGAAGATAACGATGTTGGTAGATTTGATTTCTAATGAGACCTCTCTGCCAAGCTGTACACAATTGCTTTCTTGTCATGCCTTTACATGGAAAAGCAAGAGTTAGCTCTCTGGTCTCTTTTGTAGATGGCTGTTAATCCTGTCCAATCAAGGTTCCATCCTTAAGATATCTTGAAACCTTATTTACCTCCTGAATGTACTATCTCCTAATGTAGTCACATAGAGGCTTGGTCTTCGACACATGAATTTTAGCAGAACATAATTTGGCTCTCACTGTTTATATAAGACTCTCTACTCATTATCCTACATTACCTAAGGTATAGACTTTGAAAGCAAAAGAGACTTCCTGGTTTAATGTCTATTTGTTCCTTTTAGCACAAAGATTTAAATTTTTTTTTTTTATTGAGTTTATTGGTACATTTAGGGATACAGTACAGTTACATTCATTGTTGGGATCATGTACCTTTACATGGCAAGTCTTGATTCTCATTTTTTTCCCCTTACCTCTGCCCTCCCTTCACCCCCTCCTCCCCTCCCCATCTACAAACACTTTATTTTCATCTTTCCATTCTCTCACATTTTTTTCTTTTCCCTTTTTGTTCTTCCCCTACGTATCACAC
>NW_022974575.1:0-3175 GCF_012274545.1 Fukomys damarensis
AGTAGTTTTGTATAGTGAATCCCAAACACCACCAGCATTGGGCTGTCAAGCCAAGGTCTGCTGGTATTTACAGAACTGATATCTGTGTCAAGTGCTCCCTGTCAGCGTCACTGTGAACATGGGTTTCCACAGCACTGTGAAGCCTTCTTTAGGGAAAGTCATGGCCAGGGACTGCTTCACGGTATCTTTGAGGCTATTGAGGGTGTGATGAGAGTCACTGGGTGATTAGTTTTGATCGTGTTCTTCTGGGTAATCACCCTTTGACCATGACTGTGGCTGGTGCTGTTGCATTTTAATAAGTTTGGCACAAATTATGAGGACTCTAAGGCCATGCTAGCCTCTCTAGTGATTACAGTGTGGACAAGTAAGGCATTCACAATTGCACAACGTCCTTTAGTTTTGAGACAGGCTCTCACTGTGTGCGTGAGGCTGGCACAGAAATCACTGTATAGACCAAGGTGATCCAGAATTCCCAGCAATTTTCCAGCCTCAGCCTCCAGGAGTGCTGTGAGTACATGTATATGTCACCTTGCCTCATCTCAATACTGTTCTGAAAAAACACTTCTGTCTGCCAATTTGAAGATAAACCATGTACCTGCGTATCCTAGCTTGGATCCATAGTACTAATGTTTCCCTCTTTCTAACGATAGCCAGCCTCCCTCCTAGTCACTTCAGAGTGTTTCTAGAAGAGCATGTGCCATGCCTCGGATTTATGTCAACTGCTCATGCTTGGTGACTTGTGCTGAATGTTCCTCTGGGCCTCCTCGGCCCCCACAGGAGGCTGAGGAGCAGGTGCCTTGGCTCCATTGCAGTGTTGGTCTTTGCCTTTGCAAGTCACACGAAGGGCAGAGGGAGAGCTTCTACCTCGAGTCCCTGTGCAGCTCCTCCCCCCGACCCACCTCTGCATGAGTGTCCGGGCCCATCGCTGAGGCCGGTGAGGTGCTCAGCTCAGTTTACTCTCGTGAAGCCACCGAGGAGGGTGTCTTATGAGTGAGTGGGTCCGGGGTCCAGGTCCAGTTTCACATGTTTCAGGGTAAAGTGCCCAAGAGTTCTTGTGCAGTTTGTGTTATAGTCATGTGGTGTGTGAGATTTTATGAAGAGATTTTTGTGGTTTGAGTTAAATTAGTGTTTAAACATCTTGTTTAAATTAGAGTGAAGTATTTCCAAAAAAGGTGAACATTTGAAGCCTCTGAGATGGCAATGTTCGTATAATTTTCCTGTAAAGAAAATTATTTTTGTCTTTCTTTTACTATAGATAGAGTAAAAACTTTCCTTTCTATATCACACTAATGTGTTCACAATCGTATATCAAGACTGAAAGTTTTTTAAATGTACAGGTAATGCAGATCTCCGTATCTTCTCTTTTTTTGGTACCTGGGATTGAACTCAGGACCTTACACCTGCAAGGCAGGCGCAGTGCTACTGAGCTAAATCCTGGCCCATGCGTATCTTCATTTTTTAAAATTTCAGCTTTAATTGAGTTTATTGGTACGTTTTAGGGATACAGTACAGTTACATTCATTGTTGGGATCTTGTACCTTTACATGACAGGTCTTGGTTCTCATTTTTTCCCCTTGTCCCTGCCCTCCCCTCCCCCCTTACAGACACTTCAGTCCCATGTTTTCATTTTCTCATATTTTTTGTTTTCCCTTATTAGCTTTTCCTTACCCTTCCAACTTTCCCTACACCTTTAGCCCTTTTCCTTTCTTCCTATTTCACAGTGTTTGTTTACTGTTAAAATAGTTGTCCCTGCCATAAAGAATGAGAAATTAGATTCATTCATAGGAAAATAGATACATACTGAGGAATACTCCTCAGTGAAATAAATAAGTCACACATGTGTAAAGACCGAATAGTTTCTCCAATGTGAATAAACTGTAATAGTACATAAGATCCTAATGAGATAACTGGCATTGTGAAATGGGAAGCAAGGGGCTAAAGGTGTAGGGAAAGTGGATGGGTAGGGGAAGGGTAATAAGGGAAAGGAAAAAATGTGAGAAAATGAAAAGATTGAAATAAAGTGTTTGTAAATGGGGAAGGTGGGAAAGAGCTCTGTTCAGGGCCCATTCTCTCTGCACTGAAGCAGGTCTGTTTCAGACTCACTAGCCTTGTGTCTAGCTCTCTGTCCTCATCTCTGTGTTGGTCTTTTACTTTGCTGACAGTTCATTACATCTCTTACCCTCTTTGATTGTCTCCCGCCTTCCATCCTGGTTCAGCCTTGCAATGTTTTTTTTGTGTGTGAGCCCGTGTGTGTGCATGCGTGCGTGCGTGTGTGTGTGTGTAGGTATTGAGAGAAGTGGATGAGATCTGCTGAGAGATTTGTACTCCAAAGATGCTGAGTCTCAAGCCAGCTTTTGTTGAGATACCAAGAGAGTCAAGGCCATGGCTCGGATAGAACAAGTCCAAGCTATGACATATCCTTGCTTTTTTAACCTGGACCTTGGGGACAGATACTCACTGGGGTTCTGATGACATTATGCCTTAGGATGGGAAGCTGCCTACAGGCTGAGTTAAAGGGGAAAGGGTCTGCTTACCCCTCTACAGTCTAGCAGGACTTTAGGGAGGGAGTCAGCTCTTCACATCATCTATGAGGCTTGGAATGGGGGTGGGGGTTGGGTGAAAACCATGATGTACATCCCTGATGTAATTGGGCTGGCTCTCAGTATCCAAGGTAGACAGAACACTGGAGGCTCATGCCCATACCCAAAGCACTAGCTTAGGAAGGGAGTCAATGGTCCATCTTTCTTTGAACTGTGGCACTGGGAATGGTCCATATTGCGTGTTTTGCAGAGTGTGTGGAGATGTCAGACACGTGCCTGCCACCTGATGTAAGGGCTGGCTCTCAGTATCCAAGGTAGACAGAACACTGGAGGCTCATGCCCATACCCAAAGCACTAGCTTAGGAAGGGAGTCAATGGTCCATCTTTCTTTGAACTGTGGCACTGGGAATGGTCCATATTGCGCGTGTTGCAGAGTGTGTGGAGATGTCAGACACGTGCCTGCCTTTCCTGGTCCCCTCTGATGATTTCCACCATGGCTCCTGAGCTGGTCCTGAAAAGTCACCCCACCAGCTCCCACATGGTCTCTAACGAACTGTATACCAGCCCCATGAAGCCCTCAGCAAGACACAGAAAACTTTGGTGTGATCTCCCTGCTTGAAATATCCAGTGCTGTG
>NW_022974575.1:4493-38542 GCF_012274545.1 Fukomys damarensis
CTCAAGAATTCAGTCTGACCGCTGGTCTGGTTTTCAGAAGCCCATCATGTAGGCTGTGTCCAGAACCATCGTGAGGAACACAAGGAGGAGAGTTGATGGCTGAGCAAGGATGGGCTGAGGGAAGACAGGTGGGAAAGGAGCAAAGAACACTATTGAGAACAACCACAGAGACCTTGGCCTTTGCCTGCCTGCAAAGCATCTGGAACCTCATTTTCAGGAGAGCAGGTCAGGGATCTGGAAGGGAATGTGGGCTTCCAGGGACAGGGCTTGTTGCTGTAGACCTTGGGTAAGAGGGATGACCAGCCCGTTTCCTTCTCATGGCTCTCAGAATCAAAATCAGATCTCGTGGGTGGCATGCTCAGCAGTGATGTGATGCGCAGGTATGGCAGAGGACATAGGCCTTCATCCTGGGTGCCTTCCTCTGGGCCCAGGGTCACTCATGTGTGCTCCAGCCTGCCTAAGTTTACTGCAGTCCCAGGGTCTTCCAGAACTGGAGCACCTCATGGCTTACCAGTCTTCATCTACATCCCTGTGTGCCTCTCCTCTTCTGGGCCACCTCCTTCTGATATTGCTGGGCCCCTCTGGTCCATGTTATCTACTACCATACTACTATTTTTTATTTTATTGGTAGAATTTAGGCATGAAATACTGTTACATTAAGATGCAGATGAAAACAATACTGAGATTCCGCCTCACCCCACAAAGAATAGCTGCTATCAAGAAATCACACAATAATAAATGTTGGTGGGGTTGTGGCGAGAAAGGAACCCTTCTGCATTGTTGGTGGGAGCGCAGACCGGTGCAACCACTATGGAAATCAATATGGAGATACCTCAAAGAGCTGGGACTAGAGGTTCCATTTGACCCAGCCATCCCTCTTCTGGGTATCTTTCCAAAAGAATTAAAAGAAACATACCACAGTGATATATGTGCACCAATGTTTATAGCGCATAGTTTGTAATAGCTAAAACTTGGAAACAGCCCAGTGCCTATCAGTTGGAGACTGGATAAAGAAGATGTGTTTTTTCTATAAAATGGAATACTACTCAGCCATAAAGAAAGAGAAATTAGAGCCATTCATAGGAAAATGGATGCATATTGAGGATATACTCTTAAGTGAAATAAATAAGTCACACATGTGTAAATACTGCATAGTCTCTCTGGTGTGAAAAAGTATAATAGTACACAAGATCCCAATGGGATAATTAATATTGTGAAATAGGAAGAAAAGAGCTAAAGGTATAGGGAAAGTGGGAAGGGTAGGGGAAAGGGAATAAAGGAAAAGAAAAAATATGATAAAATGAAAAATGGAAATAAAGTGTTTGTAAATGGGGAGGGGAGGAGGGGGTGAAGGGAGGGCAGGGACAAGGGGAAAAAATGAGAACCAAGACCTTTCATGTGAAGGTACAGGATCCCATTAATGAATGTAAATTTCTTTCTCCCACTCCTCTCACTTCCCCTACTTGTATAGATCTTTTCTTCCTATTACACAACATCAATTATATATTTTGATGTCTATTTACACTTTTAGATTTTCACACCAGAGAAACGACTTGGTATTTACACTATCAATTTCACTTAAGAGTATGGCCTCAATGTGTATCCACTTAGCTATAAATGTATTTAATTTCTCATTCTTTATGGCTGAATAGTATTCCATTAAAAATACACTTCTTCTACATTCAGTCTCCACATGATGGGAAATTGGGCTGTTTCCAAGTTTTAGCTATTACAAACTGTGCTGCTAGAAACATGGGTGCACATGTATCACTGTGGTGTGATTCTTTAATTCTTTTAGAAAGATGCACAACAGAATCATAGCTGTGTCAAATGGAACCTCTAGTCCTAGTTCTTTGAGGTATCTCCATATTGATTTCCGCAGTGTTTACACCAGTCTGCACTCCAACCAACAATGGACAAGGGTTCCTTTCTTCCCACAGCCCCACCAGCATTTGTTATTGTGTGATTTCTTGATAGCAGCCATTCTTTCTGGGGTGAGGTGGAATCTGTGTTGTTTAAATCTGCATCTCTTGAATGACCAGTAGTGTTGAACATTTTTTCATATATTTATGTGCTGCTTTTACTTCTTTGTCTGAGAAATGCCTATTCATTTCAGAGGCCCATTTTTGAATTGGGTCTTTGTATTTGGGGGATCTAATTTTTTAAAGTTCTTTATATATTCTAGATAGTAGACCTTTGTCTGAGTAACAGCTGATAAAAATTATTTCCCACATTGTGGGTTGTCTCTTAGCTCTGCTGGAGATTTCTCTTGCAGTGCAAAAGCTTTTTAAAAAGGTGATATCCCAGTTGTCTATTCTTTGTGCTATTTCTCATGTTACTGAGAATTTGTTCATAAAGTCTTTTCCTATGCCAATATCTTCAAGAGTTCTTCCTAATTCATCTTTCAGCCAGTATAGAGTTTGTTTTAATATTTAGATATTTAATAAACTTGGATTTTAGTTCAGTGCATGGTGAAAGATAGGGGACTAGTTTTAATATTTGACAAATTGAAAGATGAGTAGCTGAGTGTGTCTGGAGTTGTATCTGCATCTTTTAGTCTGTTCCAATGATCCTTGGGTCTGTTTCTTTGCCAGTACCATGCTGTTTTTACCACAGTGGCTTTGTAGTACAGTTTCAAGTTGGGGATTTTTGATATCCACTGCCATGTCTCTGTTGCCAAGGATGGCTTTTGCTATTGTAGGTCTCTCCTGGTTCCAAGTGAATTTTTGAATTATTTACTCTAGTTCTGTAAAATATACTGTTGGAATTTCAAGTGGAATTGCATTGACTCTATATATCCATTTTGGAAGTATGGCCATTTCCACTATATTACTTCTTCCTATCCCGGAATAAGGCTAATCTCTGGTGTATCTCACCCCAAGCCAATCCCTGACATGTGGCTCCTAAAGGACAAAAATCTGGGCAGAGCTGTGCAGAGGGATATGGAATGCCCTAGGTGAAGTCAGGAAGTCTTAGGCAGAAGGACAGAGGTGGGGGTTGATGAGGACTCAGAGGGGTAAACCTGAGCTCATCTACCTACAATGAGATCTGTGTCTGATCCCTGTTTGAATGGCAATCGGAGAATTTGAGTACTGATTGGCATGGGAAGGTAGGCTTAGGGGTCTTGACTCTGGTTCAGCATGTCATAGACTCAGGCAAGAAGCCAGGTATAGCCCAGTGGCTCAGATACTGCTTGGTATAGAGCAGACTGAGAGTTCAGAGTAAACTGGCAGAAGAGGTGAAAAGGAAAAGCAGCAAAATAAGAGCAGGGTCAGTGCCTGGAATCTTTTTGTGGGACAGGCTGCTCCTAGGAGACAAGAGAGGAGACAGTGAGTGCTGGAGAGAGGGTGGAGCAGTTCCGGCAGCAGACCAGGCAGCGGCCCAGAGAAAAAGGGCCAGAGCCTTGGATGCGGGACAGGCAGTTTCCCTGCCATAGTGAAGGACAGTCTGTCATGGGCTGGGCTGGATTGGAGCCTCAGAATTGAATTGTGCTGAAACTCTGGCTCTGGAGGATTTTTCTATACATTCAGTACATTTCTATAGATTCTACAGAGGACCACTGGCTGTGGAACTGCTATGTCAACCACATAAATATGCCAGGAGCCTTTGTGCACCGGCGGCTATGAGTTCCAGTCCGTAGATTTTCTTCAGCTGGGCCACGAGGGCCTAAGGCAACTGGAGGCTATATGGGTCTAACAGTAGCCAGGACTCTCCTCTCCTCTCCTCTCTCTCTCTCTCTCTCTCTCTCTCTCTCTCTCTCTCTCTCTCTCACTCTCTCCCCACACACACACACAACCTGCCTGATCTGTTTCTTTTTCTCCCCCAGAGATAAGTGCATGGATGACTGAGTGAGCAGTAAGTATGACTAGGAAGCAGAGTGATGGGAGCCCGGAGCAGGGTGGAATGGGGGGCCTTGGGGCTGCCTTTGTCCTTCTCCTCCCTTAATTTCAAACCCCAGCCATTTCACTGTGTTGGTCCCTGTCAATTGCCACCTGTCTCTCCATACAAGGTTCATCCTGTGACTCTAGCCCAAGGAGCCATCTGGCTGTATGATCAGCCACAGTGCCAGTGAGAGAGCTGGAGGACCTTCACAGACATAGATGCTGTCCACCCCTCTCTTAAAATGTCACCCCACTGTAGGAGCCCACCATTTCTGCTAAATGAACAATCACTGGTGGTATTCCAAAAGTGTGCTCCTTTTACACTGGGATTACTTGTGCCTTGAGGTTGGGAAAGAAGTGGGCTGAGGGTGGACTCAGGCAGCATCATGACCAAGGATGCTGTCCACAGAACCCGGCCTGATGTGACAGTGCAAAAAGAAGGGACAAAGCAAAGAATTCAAGGCTCTCCTACTACCATCATTGCCACTGGAGGCCTGAATGTATCCTGGACACCATGATGGCACGCTCTCTCGCACTTTGAATGGGCCGTCCTAGTCCAGCCCTGAGTCCACCACTAGGGCAGCCTAAGTGGTGGCCCATCCAAGAGAAGCACTTTTCGGCCCACACCTTATTCTTACCCTCACCCACCTGTAACAGGTCCTACAGCAGCAGCCCCACCAGGGAGGAGCAGCTGGAAGGTCCTGAAGGGGGTGTAAGGCACAGCTATCCACAGTTCTCCAGAATCCTGTGGATGTTGGATGATGGCAGCCAAGACAAGATGACGCACAGTGGCTGGAGCATGGGGAAAGTTGGGCAACGGGTGAACAGAGGTAGGTTCCTGTCTGTCAGCTAACAGTCTCTGGACCTGGTGCCCACCGTTTGACCCCACCAGTTGAAGACCATGTATAGGGAATAGGAATGAGGACATTAATGTAGACCTCTGTAGTAAGTCTACAGTATCCTGTGAGGAACTACAACAGAAGCTGAAAAGCGTAAGAAAGAAATGAAACTTAGAGCTGGTTCTTGGTGCTGATGAGTGCTTCTCTGCGCAGCAAAGACAAACGGTGCTGAGGGCACCCAGTATTTTATTGATTATCAGCTTGAGAAATGGGGCAGGGTATGCTTTGAAGACATCTAGAGACACCATGTGAGGGAAGCATCTGGAGGAAAGCGTCTGAGGATGGCTGATATGCAGGCAGGAGTAGCCTATAAGCAGACAGAGATGGCTAATATGCGGGCAGGGATGGCTAGTACACAAACTGGGATGTAAAAGGGAAAGGCACTGTTTATCTCGCTAGGGGAGATCAAAGGGGGCTGTGATTGGGTTGCAATGAACCAGTCTGCTAATTCTAGACTGCCAAAACCATGCCCATGCTGACCCTATTCAGAGTGCTGCCTCCACTACGATGATGTCTAGGTCACCTGAGGATGCATTCTGAATCCAGGGAAAGGCCAGGAGAGGTGGGGAGTATGCTGCTGGGGAGCCATTTAGTGAGGAGAAGACTCACATGGCTGGGCCTGTGTCTCATGTGAATGCCCCTCTCCCGCTACTAGCAACATCAGCTGCTCCTCCAAGTTGGCACAACACACAGTACATCCTCCTGCCTCTTCTCCCATTGAAAGCGTAGTGGTGAGATTTGGTGGGGCTCTGAAGGACCCCAGTTTAGCTTCGCACTCCACAGATATACACCCTGCCACTTTCACTTTGGCTGGGAGGAGATTCTTAAGGATCGACTGACTGCATCTTAGCCTGCCAAGCACCAGGATAGTCCCTAGAGCCAAGCCCACCAGTCGTGCGCAGAAGTCTGGGCATGTCCCAAGAAGAGACCAGCCTGGTGCTGATAGAGACTACCCTGAGCGAACTGCAAATGTATACATTGTCTTTTTGTACTAAAAAGTCTGAGTCTACCTATTAGTCTATAATAGCTTGCAGTTGAAGTGTGGGAATGGAACAGTTCCCCACGGCACTGGTCATAGCAGGGGTCTCGATGATCCGTGATGCTGTGACTTCTTGGGTGGCAAGACAATACTGCAGCTAAGGTCAACATAATTGGTACAGAAAATTTCTACAGGAGCAAACATTAACCTAAGGAATAAAACAAATTTCCCATTAATCAGTGATCTGTTCCTGTTAGAAAGTTTTGTTCCTCTGTTACTAGGCCCCTGCTCACATCAGTGCTCTGCCCTCCACCATTTACACCACCCTTCATCCCTCCAAGAAGGTGTGTGCTCAGTAAATAGGGGCATGCTCCAGGGGACAGTATCTTAGCCTGATAAGAGATTTCACCATCCCAGGCTCCTTTCATGCAGTAAAATTTTGTCTTGTTTTTTGTTATCCACTGCTATACACTTGGTCATGTGTTTGGAAGATTGCACAGCTTCCAATATGGTGCCACTTGTCCTTCTAACTCGGGATGCGCACTGTGCTTGAAGAAGAGATGTTCCAAGTTGAGAGGGACATTTGGCAGACTTTTGATCACAGCATCTTGTACCTTTACATGATGTATCTCGGTTCTTCTTTTGCCCCATTGCAGAGCCCTCCCTTCACCCCCTCCACGCATCCCTATTTACAAAGACTTTGTTTCCATTTTTCATATTTTTTCTTTTTCCTTCTTTCTTTCCCCTACCCTTCCCACTTCCCCTACTCCTTTAGCCCTTTCTTCCTATTTCACATCATCAGTGATATAATTTGAACCTTATTTATGTTGCAGAAGGAAGTGGTAAATGACACACAGAGATGAAAGAGTGGGTAAAACAAAACATGTTTGCTTTGGTAGCAAAGAGTCTGCCTGCATCAAGGGCTGTGCCAAATGACTGACCCTGGGCTGGGTTGCAATCTGGCTTTTATAGGAGTTTTACAATCATGACCTCATTTTAGGCAATTCAATAAGAACATTCCAGTTCTCTCAGTTCCCATCACAAATCATGGTCCCAAGACAGTTTAATTTTAACACACATACCCCACCTTCTTTGTGGTTAGGATGTTGATCTGTAGGATTCACCTAATTAGCTATTCCAACCCACAAGAATGGGGGTCAGGGTTAGGAAAACAGGGCTGGTGACATCCCTTTCATCTTAAAAGGTATGCAAATGTTTACCTTTGTTTGATCTTACCCTGGGATGCAGCTAAGCACCTCCTGCATCTGTTATTCTTATAGCATTTTAAACTGAGGCTGCATGCCGGCAAGCTTTGTAGTTAATGATGAAACCTCTGGTATTGTTGTTCTAAGAAACACGCAAAGCAAGGCAAATTGCAGAAGTAAAAGACAGTGGTTGTTCTGTATTTCCTTAACATTTTATAGGTTTCAGACTATTTACAAAAAGTTCTCTTTATCATTCCTTCCTTTGTCTTTGAGGGTAATTCCTTATCCCTCGTTGAACTCATTCCATTTTTCATTATTCTACATAATTAGCATCTGATAATGTTGGGCAGCAGCTCTCCTCTGGTGTATGGAGTTTAGATATCCATTGTACTATACAGGGACCAAACATGAGCAGCAGTAGTGTAATAACTATTGCCCCTACTAGAGTGCTGATCCAGGCTTTCCATCCTGACAAGTTGAAGCCAAAACTGTATGTTGGGTTCTCAGTTCCAAATTCCTTTTTGAGCCTGTTAGTATAATCTCTTAATTCATCCAGTGAATTTTGTATTACTGCAGATTTGTTGGTGTACTAACAACATCCTTCTTCTGAAAACAGGCAGGTGCCTCCTCTCTGAGCAGTAAGTAAGTCAATGGCTCAACTATTTTGTAACACCACATTAGCCAATGAGTCTAACTGAGTTTCTAAGGTTTGAATAGCATCTCGAATTTTCCTCCAGGTCCTCCCTGATTTCTTGTCCTAAGGCCATGAACTGTTGTTGCTCTAACTGCAGGGCCATGACACTTAGAGTGAGGCTGCCAGCTATAGCTAGTCCTGCTAATATAAGAAGAACAATTTGGTCTGTTTTTTGTTTGTTTGTTTGTTTGTTTGTCAAACTGCTAGTTACAGTGATCTGTAAAGGCACTTTTCTCATTGCTGACGGGGTGTAGACAGACAAGTTGGTAAGATCCCTTTTAAAGCACATAAACTTGTATAGTGTTTTGAAATAACTCTAAAAACAATTTTTACAGAGAAAGAAGGTTTCAACTGGAGCAGAGTAATTACCAATAGTCGAAGACAAATCAATATTAGTACAAATTGCTGAAAGATGTGATTTTTGAATATGAAGAAAACCAGTTCCATTACCAATTATTTCTAATAGGTAGCAGAGAAGGGGGTACCTAGCTAATTTCACTCACTCTAAGGGCATGTCACTCATGATGCCGATTGTTTCATAAGTAATGTGCACATCCAGCAGTCAGAGACCAAATTCTGGTCTGCTTGTAGCAGCAGTGAATGAGATCCATTAATTAAATCTATCATATGTATTCCTGTATAAATCTTTGTAATCCTTTAAGTATATCCTACATCCTGTAACACAGGAATTTTTCTTATCTCTGGAGGAATGTTTCTCCAGACCTTTTTAATTTGCAGATAACACCTTTTTAATTTTTGAAGTTCATGTCTAGCAGGTGATTGCTATCCAATATAAACATGAAAAATCACTCCCTGTAACCAATTCACATCCCAGGGTCTAGCTATATATATTTAACGGGTTACATGGTCCCTGTTTAGAGTTACCATAATTGCCAGTATCTCTGGTCACATCAGAATTATTTAACCATATTCCAGTTTTATCTGAACAGAATGCCTTTTCTTGTGTATATCCCCCACAGTCGAGCATGGTACCGGGGTTTCCATAATGTTCTTTCAGGCAGGCATCAAAGAAAAGTGTGAGGGGATCTCCCTCTAGTTCCCATTCAGTAGTTTTAAAGGTCACATATTTCTCATCAAACCTATCATCTTTAGGCTTATAGATTCTTAATTCAAAAGCAAAATAGCCCATAACCATCTGACATAATAAAAGAGTCCATAATGTCCTGGTTACAGTCCTCATTCTTCAGTCATACATTGACTGTCTGCCCGATGGGAATGGAGCTTTGAGTGCCCTGTCTCTTCGGGATGCAGTTTGTGGATTCCTCTGGGTAAACTTGTTTCAGACTGGAGTGGTGGATCCATGGTTGGACTTCAGCCACTTTGACAGCTGTGGGAGTGACCATAAGTGTCTCATATGGCTCTTCCCATGTGGGTTGTACAGGACTCTTGTTCCAATTTTTAACATAAACTTGGTCCCCTGGTTTTCTCAGATTGGTAGATTTAATATAGGGAGGTCTTCCTTATTTCTAATTTGTCCCTATATATTTTGGAATACTTGACCCAATTCTAACAATTGTAATTCCAGAGTGGAGGAGCCTAACTAAGATGAATTTCCAGTAAAGTCTCTTAAAATACATGGTGGTCTCCCCAATAAGAACTCATATGGGGAGAATCCAGTATAAACTGGGGTGTTTATTATCTTAAGAAGTGCTAAAGGGAGCAAATGGACCCATGGCCTTGGTGCCATGAAATGATATTTAGTTAATGCGTTCTTAATAGTACAATTCATCCTTTCTACCTTACTGGAGCTCGGGGGTTCATATGCAGTGTGTAAATACCATTTTATATGTAATACTTTAGGTAGATGTTGTACAACCTCTGCTACAAATGCTGGCCCATTGTCGCTGCCTATAGAGAGAGGCAGACCAAACCTTGGAGTTATTTCCTTTAATAAAGCTTTGCATACATCTGAAGCCTTCTCTGTTCCTATAGGGAAGGCTTCAGGCTATCCAGAGTGAGTGCAAACATATGCCAAAAAGTATCTGTAACCTCTACAACTGGAGGCCTCTGTAAAGTCCATTTATATATCCTCAAAGGGGGTTATGCACTTCCATTGTAGTCCAGATATTGGGCTAGGCCATGAGGTAGGTGACATTGTAGCTGTGGTCACCTTTCAGCTCGTAGGTGACCATATGCATGGCTCGTTGGCATAGACATTAATTCTTCAATGTGTTCTGTGGCACGCTGATGGTGTACCACTTCCCCTGGAACTGCAAGGGACTGATAAGAGGACAGCCCAAGAGCCTCCCCTCCTCTCGGTCCCTTCTGGGACCTCTGACGATCCCTTTGTTAGCAGGGCTGGGAATGGTCTTTTCTGAGAAGCCAGGTGGAGCTGGTTGTCCAGAACCAGGAAGGCTCCTGGCTGAAGAGTTAGGGCTGAGCTGTCAGGCATGGAGTGGCACTGAGCAACTGCTAGTGGGCCTTACAGAATTTCAGTTTTCTGGTCTGTGCAGAGGGACGGAAGATGTCCCCACTTCACTTAGATAGGATGTGGACTCCCCGAGTTCTCCCAATGAACACTGTCCCTGAGTCCATTTGTCTAAGCCAGTCTCTATTGTAACTGTCCCTGTACCCCAGTCCCTCCCTGCAGTTGCCCTTGCAGAGCCCTCCCTGGTGTTCCTGGAAGTCTGGCTACAGTGGGAACTTGTCCAGTGGTGCAATTTCAATCATGCCGGGAATAGAGTCTAGAGCCGGCTTATTCAGACCCCCCAACAGGAGGCCCAGCCACAAGAGACCCAGGACCATGGCTGCAGAGAAGCTGCTGTGCTGGCCAATATAGGAGGAGAAAGAGAAGCACCAAGAAAGCCAACTGGGGAAAACTATTTACTGCCTCCAATCGGCCCCTCCGTGGGTGGGGAGATCCGTCCTTTGATAAATCTCAGACAGGGGAGTCCTTTGGTGGCCACTCCTTCAGAAACACATAACCAGATATGTTCCACTCCCCTGCGGGTCAGGATTCTGCACTATAGAGAAAGGGAAAGGGAACAGGAGGACCTGCTGCCACCTGTGCAGTGTGTCCATTTGAAGAGCTCCCTCTGTGCTCACTGAGCCTCTTCCCTCCGACTGATAGCTTTGGCTGCTCTGGGCCCCGCAAGCAGTTGGATCCATGGAGGAGACGCTGATAGCCTGTCTTCCTCAGGCCAGTACAGACTACAACCAGGTCTAAATGTCCAAGGACAGGGAGAGAGGCTCTTTGGTGATTGCTTTGTTGCATGGCAGGAATTCAGTCTAACTTCCTGTCTGGTTTCCAGAAGCACAGGACAAAAGCAATGTCCAGCCATACCATGAAGGTCACAAAGAGCAGGGTTCACCTGGACAAACAGGACTATTTGAGGGACAGGGAGCTGGGCAAGCAACAAAGAACAACACTGAGCACTCCCCGAGACCTTGACCATGGGATGGCTGCAGCCCTTCTGCACACTCATGGTCAGGAGACTCTGACTCTCAGAGCATCGGTCACTCCTCCTCAGGTCCCAGCTCTCTCCTCTGTTCTCCCAGCTTTCTCACATAAGCTTTCACTCTCATGAAGTCAGTACTAGACCTGAGCTTTCTCTGCATGACTAGCAAGTGCCTGAGGGAGGGTGTTTCCTCCATGGGAGCCTGCCAGCATAATTGGGAGGCAGCAATGTACCACAGGCCTGTGAAGCATTCACTTTTATTTATTTATTCTTTTAATTGTGCCGGGGATCACACTCAGGCCCTTGCACTTACAAGGCAGGTGGCGGACCCCCTGAGACACATCCCTGGACCTGTACAGTATTTGCTGAGGTGGCTCAGCTGTGATGTCACACATATCAAGCACACTTTCCCCAAGGCGGAACTGGATTCTTGGGTTTCTTGGGGACTAAACAGGCCCTGAGTTCCTCTGCCCACCTGCTGCTTAGGCAGCAGCCTGGTCCCTGGGGTGCTGGGCCTGACGGTGAGATCCTTTAGAGAACCAGTAGGGAGGGGTAGCCTCACCTCCCACACAAGACAGCTTTCCATGGCACCTCACACCGAAAGCTTAATGATGAAAAAGTAGAGATTGAAGGAAAACAAAGCTGTGGCCACCAGAGTATGCCGCACTCTCTGCCCCATCTCCTGACCCTAAGCGATTTGTATCCACCGTTCTCTGTGGCCCAAATGGTATCCTCGACATGGCAGGGTGGCATATGTCTGTAACCTCAACATTCATGGAGACTGACAGGCAGGAGGACTGCAAGTCTGAGCTGGCCCAGACAACTTAGCATGACACTGTCTCAAAAGAAAAAATCAAAGGAAGGCTCTTCCTCCACCTTGGCAGAAATGAAGCCCTGGTCATATTGGTAAGGCTACATGGAGGACCATCCACACTTTGTTACAGCATCATCTTAGAAAGCAAGTCAGGATGTCTGATATTTTAAAATATATTTTACTTTAGGGACATCAACTTTTCTCTTAAGATATTCAGTAGTTCTGGGCCTGAGTCTTTTGCCACAGAGTGGCATTTGTAGTATCAAAGGCATCACAGGGTATGCTCTTAAGTAGCAGTGGGGAAGTAATGTATCACCAAATTTTACCTGGGGAGGAAAAGGTGCCAAAATACGAATTTCTTGTAGATGAAGTATTTTGTGGTCATTTAAAAAACACTGCATGTTAGACATCAAAAAAATGACACTTAAAAGAGACACAAACTGAAAACTCAAAACTTAGATGGTGCAGTAACTTACATGTATCTCCTTCATTGAATAAGGAAGAACTAACAAGTAGCAGAAATGGATCAAACAGGGAAAAATCAATAGATATCAAGCCGGAACACACATAGACATCTTCGGCATTTCTATGAAAAAGGACCTAAGATTCCATTTTGCTGAAGCAAGAATGGTCATTTTAGTGTCATCAAATGGTAACAAGTGATGGGAAGGGTACGGGAAGAATGAATCCCTTTATAGTGATGATCTGATATAAATAGTACATTCATTATGAAATAAGTATGGAGATTCCACCAAAAAATGAAAGGAAATTCCACCCAATCCCTCTCTTCCCCGGCTCAGCATATTTCTGAAAGAATTAGAGACCTCTACTCCAATGATATAGGCACACATGGGGGGAGACTAGAGGGAGCAGAGGGACGTGGGATGAAAAGAGAATTAAGATTTGTTTTATACAAGTAGTCACTCCCCATAATGTATGCAATCATTCTGTACTGTGAACACGTACGGATAGAAAATGAAATAAAACTATGCTCTCACATTTTCAAAATTTAAACTGGAGAAAAGTGATAAAAATAAAAATATAAAGTGGAAAAAAGAGATGCCAGCTGGAATTTGCATGTTTCTCCTTCTGATAGCTCCTTGTGGATATCTATTAGGTTGGCCTCTAATGGTTTTGCTTCTTTTCTGTGTATTTTTGGTGCATCGTATGGTATTGCCTAGCTGATGTGGTCTTCTTGCTGCAGAAACATAATATAAGAATACAATTTGGGCATCAGAATATGAGCACAAGAATGAAAAGGCAGATTGCGGAAGGAGCTATTCCAGACATTTTTCGGAAGAAATTGATATAATAATTGTAACCTGTTTGCTCTTGGCCAGGTCAACAGGTGTAGCTCGATTCTGCCAGCAGGGGTCAATGCTTGGAGCCCCATTTTATGTGTTGTCTATATAATTATTACTTCAATATGTTTGTGCTTCTATGTTTCTGCTGGGTGTCCAGGACCAGGGTAAAGTGAGACCTGTGTCAATCCAAATGAACTTTTTGCCATATATCAAAGTCAGTTGAGTCACCTTAGGGGTTGCTTTTGGAATCGTAGACAGAGCCTCTTAGCTCCTCTGTCAGTGTCACCACCAGGATGAGTCACAAACATGCTTGTGAGAGGCAAGGGAAATGTTTCTGTCTGGTGATCCTCCCTTTGAGCATGCTGTATATTTGTTGACTCCTCTCCTCCGGGGTCCACTCATCTCCCTGTTCCAGAGGTTGGGAGAATCAACAAAGTCGTAGGATCTTGTAGAAAAGAACGCCTCGTGTCCTGGATTCTTGTGGACCTTGGAGAGCCAGAGCCAAAATATGGGCAGTCCCCTTATTCTACTTACATTTTTAGACCTGGTCTTCATACCTTAGTTGGTGAACACCCAGAAGATCAGCTTAAACACTACGATTGTGGGAGATATAAGTTTAAACTTATTTTATTTGGATACCAATGACCTTGAAATACACAATATGACAAGAGAAACATGACTTTTTATCAATCACGGTTGTCTTAGAGTTGAAATCTCTGTAGGGTGTTAAAAGAAAGCAATCATAAAGTTTTACACAACGTATTGGAGATCAAGGAAAACCTAATGTTTTAGCCTAACAATCAGGAAGACATCATTACATTAAATGACATTCTTGTAGGTAAATTTGTCATCATTTATTAGAGAGACATAGTCTATTGCAGTACATTATGATATTAGAAGAATGCACTTGTTCATAGATGCCCCGCACGTGACATTGTCTGGACCACAGAGTGTTTGAGTTCCTTCAGGTGTTGTAGACACACAACAACCACATAAGTATAAGCCTTGAAAAGACATTTGCACTCTCTGGCTGGCTGTCTCATGCTGGATTGGCATGCACATCTCATAAGCAATAGCTGGAGAACAAGTAGAGGGAAGCCACAGATTTGAGTCTGGAAAAATTAACATCGTAAATAACTTTACCCTGGAAATCACCAGTATGATAGTTTGTGAAGATCAGTAGGCTTGGGAAACCTAAATACGTTTAGTATCCCATAAAGTCAAAGAAACGAGTGCGACAGACTAAGGCAGAACCACCCAGGAAGGCCCCTTTGGTCTGTCTTCCAGCGGCAGGCTAGGGATGCCTGCTAGTCATGCAGAAAAAGCTCCTGTCTAGTGTTGCTTTCATGAGAGTTAAAGCTTATGTCTGAAAGTACTGGTAGAGCAGAGGAGAGAGCTGGGACCTGAGGAGGAGTGACCCGTGCTCTGAGAGTCGGAGTCAGAGTACCCTCCCACACTCTTTCTTGAGCAACAAGGAGTGTTTAGAAGGAACAGCCTGGGCTCAACCAAACCAAAATGAGATATTACAAAAATAAATTCCTCAAAGCATTTCCTGATGTGCGTGAGCCTCTCAGTTTTGCTGCTATCTCTCCTACTTTGCTGGGCCAACTTTATTACATAAAAGCCTCTCACATCACAATTCCATGCCTGAAGCTCTCCCTGTATTCTCTTCTACCGTACTCACTGTAATATTTTTATAACAAACATGGCTTCTGCCCCTTGCATTTCAAAGTGCCTCCCCCTTTGGATCCCAGATTGTCACATTTAAAATTGTGCTGGCTGCCAACCGCAGAACACCAAATGGACCCTTAATTTCAGACGAAGAATTTGTGGTGCAGAAGAAACGTTTTAATCATATCAGCCAAACAAAAAAGTCAACTCAAACCGGAAGCCCAAAGTGAATTTATCAATCAGCTAAGACTGAAAACAACTTTGAGCGATCCTGGAGGAACAAGTTCGGTCCTGTTTTCCCTTCCAACTCTCCCGCCACGTGAAGATTCTATTGGTTATTAAATTTCCACACTTCCACCCTAAGAGACTCTGAGATCATATCCCAAACATAGATGTCATCAAATCGCTCCTCTGGGTATTGAAAGTTTCTCAGACTTCTCTTTATTTTGATGATCTTGACAGTGTGGCATTTGTTTTGGCAGCCTAGCCTGAAACTCTGTTAGGCTAGAAGACAGTTTTTCTCAGCCTATCAGAAGTCTCTACTCCCACTTTCTCTCCACTCTGTTTTTGCTTTCCCTTTTCCCACTTCTCTCATTCCACATGTGAAAGGAACCAAGGAGCGGAGGTGGGGAGATTATCCAGCTGGGCTTTAAATGTCATCTCCAGGTTCCTTTTGACAGACAGGGAGAGGAGATTAAACACAGAAGAGAAAGATGAGTGAGGACACGTCGAGATGGGAGTGAGGAGGACACAAGTCCAGGGAGCAGGACAAGGCAAGATCCGCATTTGGAGCCCGGCCCACACCTTCTGTCGGGCACATGGTGACTTTCTGAATTGGGGCTTCTGCCCGTGGAAGCTGGAGTTTTGAGACAGCGGTGTGTAGCAACTTCTTGCAGTAGTTGGATGATGTTGAAGATTCTTAGGTGGTCCGGGTTGCAGAGAATATTGATTGTAGGAAACGAAAGCTGCCCTTGAGAGGCCATGGGCTTGACTGCCAGAGCACCTGTGGATTTGGGGCGGGGAGTGGTCCAAGACAGGGTGCCCCAGCTAATGGCGGCTTGAATTAAGTGAACACAGCAGAGTAGGAGGAGGCGGCACCATGAGGCAGACCCAGCTACGTCAGGGGGAGGTGTACCAGGAATGACTGGATGGTATAAGCATCCAGGGTATAAGCAGACACCGAGGAGTTGTGAGCCACTCTAGTGCTGGTAGATCCAGGCTGAGATCCTAAGAAGGAACAGTTGAGGTCGCTGTGACTCTGGGCTGGCTAGTGCACACCTGAGTGACTCTGGAACAAGAGGAAGGCCTCAGGACCAAACCTACTCATACATTGCTTCACAGCATTGAACACGTGGGAGGTGATTCTCAGAGTCATAGGTAGGATTCAGGGATTTAACTTCTCTTCACCCCAATTTTGAAGCCCAAAATGATTGTCCACACAAGTTCAGATTCCTGGCCCAACCTCTGAGCCAGGCTCCTGACGATGACTGTCCAGAAGGGTTGCAGGAATCCCATGGTCAAGGCCTCAGGGGAAGTTCTCAGTGTTGTGCTTTGTTCCTTGCCCAGCTCCCTGCCCTGAAGAACATCCTTGTTTGTCCAGGTGGACCCTGCTCCTTGTGACCTTCGTGGTATGGCTGGACATTGCTTTTGTCCTGTGTTTTTGGAAATCAGACCAGAAGTTAGTCTGAATTCCTGACATGCAACAAAGCAATCACCAGAAAGCCTCTCCCTGTCCTTGGACAATTTAGACCTGGTTGCAGTCTGTACTGTCCTTAGGAAGACAGGCTATCAGGGTCTCCTTCCAGACGTACAACTGTGTGATGGACCCAGAGCAACCAAAGCTCTGACTTCTGGCCACAGAAAACCTAGGTTTTGTTCTGATTCAGTCATGGTGGCTCCTCAGCAAACCACAGGCAAGACACAGTAAGCACAGCACTGCAGACTGAGTGGGGCTTCTTCTCAAAGCTTCTGGGTGGTTTGCTGGGGGACTCTTACAGTGATCTGCAGTTCCTGAAAGACAGCTCCTCGGATGCCCTCTAAGACCAGCTCAGAAGCCATAGGAGAAACCATCAGAGGGTTCCTGGGAAGACAGGAGAGTGTCTGTCATTGCCAGGTGTGATGCCATACACATAGTAGAGACCATTCCAAGTGCCACACTTCTAAACAGTACGGACCACCAAATCTCCTCCTTAGCACAGGGCCCAGGAGGAAGGGTATGGGCACTAACTGGTGTCTCCACTGTCCTGTCAAACTGTGAGCCCGAGAGTTGGCCCAAGTCACATCAGAAGGTCTACAGCATGGTCCTTATCCAAGGCCCCTAGTTCTGAGTCTCACAGCTAGTATATGGAGCTGATCCCTTTCCCACACATCTGATGGACTTCAATGCATTTATGGAATCTTTTCTCTTGAATGCAGCTCTCTTGAGGCCTCCTATCCTAAGGAAGGACACGAGCAGCAACCCAGTGTTTGTCCTTCCTGATCCACAGCAAGTTGGCAAGGATGGGTCACGCTTTGGCCTGGCTCTACCCAAGACATAGGCAACTCCGTCTTGGAATGCCCACAAGGCCTGGATTGAGATTAGTAAGCACTAGAGTATAAATTGTCCACTGGGTTTATTCTCTTTGCTCATTCATCGGTCAATGCCAGGGGTGTACTGAGATGGAAGGCAGAAGGAAACCAGACGAAAATGGGAAATGTCACGTCACCAGGTTTCAGCAAAGACAAAGACCAACATAGAGATGAGGACAGAGGGCTAAAGGAGATGGGAGGTGGTCTAAGGCAGACCAGACATCAGTGTAGAGAGAATGGGCGCTGCACAGCCATCTGCACTGGCCTCACCCCCTCTGCCCAACTCCCCACCTGTCCGTTCCTCCTCCCTGAAGCCTCGGCACTCAGCTCGGTTAACAGCCATGTCTATGGCCTGTGTACGTGTCTCTCGGTCTGTACCTAAGGGACTCAGAGAAGAGGGAAATTCCCTGAGGATCCCTTATGTCCTGCCTGTCCCTGAAAATGGGGGCAGAGGTATGGAGAAGAGAGGGGATCAGGGCCTGCTCCAAGCCCTGGCCTAGGTGAGGGCCTGGAGGGTGAGGGCCCAGATCTGGGCTCAGTGGGCTCACTGCCGTTCCCTGTCCAGGATATGCACTGTCAGTGGCACGCCAAGACACTTTTCTTTCTTTAGGTTTTATCTTGTTGTCTTTTTTATTTGTGGGTTTTCTTGAGACTGGGTCTCCTCTGCACTTATGTCTGGTTTGGAACTCACGGCGTAGCCCACACTCACCTCAAATTGCTTCCTGTCTCATCTTCCGAAGTATGGGACTGCGGACAAGGGGCTGCCACACTTAGCACCCTCTTTCTTTTTGTGGTCACAGCGAATGGACGTTGCCTCTCACCCACCCACACACACCCTGGGTTCAGAAGGTCACATGTGAGAATTTCCCCGAATTCCAGGTGCTGACCCACAGGCAGTATCCGTCAGGCAGATGAAAGGAAGAGGCACAGAGAGCATGGAGAGGGAGATCTGGAAGGTGGAAGTCACGGCATGTCTTTCCTGTCCCACGTCGCTCTTGAGCTACAGTCCACAAATCGGACTGGTCAGGGTGGGGAGGATATCTTGTCACGTATTTCTGAAGGAGTTGCTGGCAATGAGGTCCTTCACTAGTCCTGCGTTTAGCAAAGAACGGACCTGCCCACTCGAGGAGGGCCAGACTGGAGGCTATAAATAATTCCTTCTGGCTGCTTCTTCAGCCTTCTCTCTATCTTCCAACACCCTCCAGTCCAGCAGCTGCTCAGTAGCCATGGTCCTGGGGCAACTATGTCTGGGCCTCGCCCTGCTGGGGGCCCTGAATATCCAGGCTCAGGACTCTATTTCAGCTATAATCCCAAGCCCACCTCTGAGCAAGATCCTCCTGCAGCCAGATTTACAATATGACCAGGTAAGTTTCTGGAAAAGCAGCTGAAGGGAGAGGCTGAAGGGAAAGAGACAGCAGAAGGACAGTGAGCAAGAGATCTTTGGACTCAGGACAGTTTTGGGAGGGACGGCTCAGGGGATCCATGCTCTGTGCACATTTGATCGGGACATCTGCAGTCCCTCCTCAGCAGTCAGAAAACCGAGGCTCTGAAAGACCCACTCGCCACTTATACCGGAACGCCCCAACCCCACAGGTCAGGGCAAACTCCTCCCACGGGCTCACTCTGGGCCTTGTAAGACACAAACCGCTGGTGGCTTCTCAGGGCAGCCCATTCCCAGCCCACTCTACAGAGTCACCAGCAGAGACAACGTGGAAACTGTGGGTCTGGGGCCCTCTGTGGGGTTCACCTGTCTTCTCACTCTTGCAGTTCCAGGGGAAGTGGTACGTCATAGCTTGGGCCCAGAACACAGCTTGGAATGAGAGCCTCAGCAGAGCAGCCTTGTACAGTGTCACCTACAGGCTGAACAGCAACAACAGCTACAGTGTCACCTCTGATTGGTTCAGGTAAAGCTGCCACATCCTGAGGGTCTGAGAGGCAGACTGACGTCATAGCCAAGGGGACAACGTGTTGAGGGAAGCCGTTATTCATCTCATTGCTCTGCACGAAATCGACTTTTCTCACTTCTTCCCTCGGTCCGTCCTGGCCTTTCTGCACCCCTAGTTCTCTCCTTCTGTTTCTCCCTCTTTGTCTTCTTCCCACTCTTGCTCTCTCCCCTCCATCAGTATTCGTGGGTGGCTGCAGCAAAAACACAGGATGAATCAAGAAGCGCGGACCCCTCCTCAGAGGGGAGGAGGACGCTGGCTCCTGCAAAGGACCCCACCCATGCCTACATTAGGGGTTGTAGAGAAGTGACCTTAGCTAGGTCTAGCTCCAGAGGCTGAGGCAGGAAATTCACAAGCTTGAATTCAGCCTGGGCAACCTTAGAAGCCACCGTCTCCAAAGTAAGAACAAAAGTGGAGCTGTGAAGGTAACTCAGTGCCATGGCCCTGTGCCCAAACCCCTGTTCCACTACCAACACCGGGAGCAGCATCATAAAAGCAGAAGGTCACGTGTGTCACGGTAAGGGCTGCTGGTCTCTGAGCCAGCAAGCCTGGCCGTGGAAAGCAACACAGCAGCCATCCATGGGCATGGACACCTGAGCAGGGAGGGATGAGCATCCAAGGGGCCAGAACTCCCAGGCCTGAATCTGGGGCATCTCAATGCAAGCCAGGTATGGCCTGGGGCTCCTACAGAGAAAGGGTCTCAGAACGGTGGATGCGGAGCTGTGCAGAAAACTGCCAGGTCGTGCCAGGACATCACAGGCAGAAGGTGCCACAAGTCCGGCAGATTAGGGGTCAGAGAGTGTATCGCGTGCTCATCTTCCGTCAGTGCGTTCCAGACATTGATTGGCTCCAACTGGAGCATTTGAGGGTGGAGGGCATAGCAGTGGCGCTCTGAGTCTGTGGTGCGCGGGTGAGTTGGACTCAGGTGAGAGGTCAGTTTTGGTTAAAGGGCTAGGTCACTGCTTGCCAGGAACAGAGTGGAAGCTCAGGGGAAATGGGATGGGATGGGAAAGGGGAACAGTAAAGTAAGCATGGGGTCAGTGCAGTAAGGGATCTGCACACGGCACAGGATGCCCTGGGGAGGTAGCAGAGGAGACGAGGACTGCGAGAGGGAGGGTTGAACAGACCCTGCGGAAGACAGGAAGAGGCTCAGAGGGACAGGCCCAGTGCTGTGGATGGCGACCCAGCGGGGCCCCTGCCGTGATGGAGGACAGGCTGTCATGGGCTGGGCTGGGCTGGGCTTGGGCCTCAGATTCCTATGCAGCTCTGCAACCAGGGAGACCAAACTGTGTCCTGTCCCAGCTCAACACCACCGTGTCTCACTCTCACAGCCCCACAGGATGTGTTCACATGTCCAACCCCATAGTCCCAAGCGACCAGCCCAGCCAGTTCACCTTGGAGAATATAACAAGTGAGTCCTGGCTGAGGGAGCCTCGGGGTTGGGATATGGGGAGCAGAGTCCTTCCAGAAAGGAACAGGCTTCCCTGCCCTTCCACACACATGCTGTCCTGTGGGGAGAAGCCGATGCTGACTGGTTGGGGAAGAAAGGGAGCGTTCTTCCACCTGGCCAGGAAAGGATGACCTTTGGCACTCACACTGCAGGTTTCGAAGGATTGCAGAACTTCACCATGACAGTGGTAGAAACTGACTACAATCAGTTCTCCATCGTGTCCTTCAACATGACTCTCAAAAACAGGGTGTACTTTGAGTTGATCCTCTATGGTGAGTCCTCACTGCATCGCCTCAGGGATGTGGCTCATGGTCACACCTGGAGACGGTGGACCCAAACCTTAGGAACCCAGAGTTTTCTCTAATTGAAGCTCCTCTCTCAGGGAGGAGGTCTTTTCTTGGTCCCTCGGTGGGAACGGGGTGTCTGACTTCACTCACTCGTGAAACAGTGTTTATGTACTGAGCCAGGGGTGGTGGCCACACCTGCCATTGCAGCACTGGGTCAGCCGTGGTCTTAAAAGCTTAAAGTACAGACTTGTCTCTGTTGCCTCACTCATTGCCACTTGGACACAGGGAGGACCAAGAAGTTGATTCCTAAAGTGAAAGATCACTACCATAAATTGGCCAAGTCTCTGGACATCCCTGATTGCCACATCATCTTCACTGACCCCTTGGGTAAGGACCATCTGGAGTGGTGGTGAGCAGTATCGATTCTGATCAGGTCTGATGCTACGCCGCACCGAAAAAAGATAGCAGAGACTCACTCTCCTCGTCTGGTCACTGGAGTGATAATGGCTTCTGTCTTTTGGTCTCTGTGTCCTCAGGTCCTCTGGTACCAAGTGCCCCCCAAGACAGGTGTTTAGCCAAGGCCTGCCCGGGTGACAATTTTAGGTTCAGGACCAAGCTTCCCCAGCCTCACTTTCCTGGGCCACCTCCTCCCCATACCCCGAGTCTTGCTGATCTGAGACACTTCCTTTCCCGTACCTTGGGTCTGGCTGTCCTGTAGTGCACCACGTTCAACTTCCTCTCTCTCATTACTGATGTAGGAGATCTCCTTACTTTCTCGTGCCTTGGCCTGGAAACGGCCACCACACAGACCACACAGGGCTGCTGGCTGAGGAGCTTCTATGGCCAACAGTTAAGCAGGCTGGAAGCCATTATGCCTGAACAGCCACGAGGCCGAGTTCTTTGATTTTCCCATCCCCAGGCCCCAAGCTCAGAGAACCCTCAGATCCTCCTCAGTAGGCCAGATTGGGACTGAGGTAGCCAGGGGAAGTTAGCATTCTCTCCCTCTCTCTCTCTCTCTCTCTGTCTCTCTCTCTCTGTCTCTCTTTCTTCTTTCTCGGTTGGGGGGAGACGTGCATGCACCGCCTACCCTGGCGTCTGCGAGGTGGCCGGTGACGGACTCTTTCGAACTTTACAATAAAGACCGTATTTCCAATTTGTGATCCGCCCCCCGCCCCGTGGGGGTTAGATTACTGTGGTGACCGCAGATCGGACTTGAGACCACGCGTTTCGCTTGCACTTCCGAAACAAAGTGAACAGGTTTCTAAATCATACGTGCGTGCGTGCGTGCGTGGGTGTGTATGCGTGCGTGCGCTGGGGTAGGGGGGTGAGTGCATGCGTGGGTGCGTGGGTGCGTGCGTATGCGTGCGCGTGCATGCGTGGGTGTGTGCGTGCGTGCTCGTGCGTGCGTACGTGTGTGCATTTGTCCATGCGTGCGTGCCTACGTCCGTAATTGCTGCAAATGCTCCACGTGTAGTGGCTCATGATTTTGCGAAGGACAGTGTGGGCTGAAAAGCGTCAGTCACTCCCCGGACCTTTTGTCCCCCCTAACGGTAGTGTGAAAACAGAATGCGCAAGGCAAGAATGCCAGGTTCCTCTGGCCTCTTTGTTGCCACTGGCTGCCCCGAGTGTGTCCTGTACAGGATGTTGTTGTACTCCTGCTTCGAATAGACATTTTGAGTCTCAGCCCTGAGCCCACCTCACAATAGCCTAAAAGGAGTGGCCTGTTCCAGAGCAGCACTTATCAGGCCACACTCCATACCCACAGTGGGCCACGTGCAACAGACCCTACCGCAGCATCCCCATTGGTACTGGGGAACTGGGGCGTCCTGGTGTAAGGGGCAGCCAACGCAAGACTTAGCAGGACCTTTTGGATGTGGGGGTGGGGTGATGGTGACCAAGACCAGATGGACTGGGCCAGAGGCAGAGGCAGAGAATGAGCAGAGGTGGGGCCCTGCCCTGAGACCAAATGTCCACCTTTTGATCCCAATACCTGGAGCCTGTGCCCTTTCTAACTTATTCAGAGTTTTACCCCACCACGATGATGTTCAGACCTCCTGGGTGGGGACCTTTCGGAAGTCGGGGCCTGGCCGGGGCCATTGCGGAATATGCCACTGGGAACCCAGCCTGCTGGGAGAAGACTCCCATGGCCAGGTCCGTGTCTGGCCTGAGGGGCCCCGTTCTGCACATTGGCAGCACCAGCTGTGGAAACAACACAGAGGGATCCCTATTGTTTCTTTCCCCGCTTGTCAGGGGAGCAGCCAGAGTAAGTGTTGTTGTGAAAGACCCTGATTTCCCACCTTACATACCCACACACTGCCACTTTCTTGCTGGCTGGGACATTTCCAAGCAATGCCCACCTCCAACTTGGCCTCCTGGACAACAGGCAAAGCCCAAGACGTAAGCCCACCAGTGGCTGTAAGAAGTCCGTTTCAAGTAAAATAAATCGATTGTACTTTGAAGGACATATTTAACACTAGTGACATTCAAATAACAAACATTTCCTATGAAGTGGGTTTTCCATACCATGGAAATTCAACCTGAATTATATAAGAAAATGTCCTAAGCATTTTGCCCAGAAACACAGAAAAAATGAACTTGTATCCTCAGGCACCTTCATCAATAGGGAGAACCATCTTGGAAGCTTTTTGAAAGTAAACTGAGGCGAGGAAGTGGTGTCCACATGGAGAGGACTCAAACCCTGTGCAGGGATGGAGCTGGGAGCAGCGGCTGGGCAGGGGCGTATGCTGGAAGCTCTGCCACTGTTCAACATGTCATCTGCTGTTGTGGTGCTAAGGTACTCACTCCTGTTTACCAGTGGACCTTACGGTGGCCCAGAGGAGAACACAGCTCATGTCATTGACCATTATGTGATTTCACAAATGTGCAGCACAGCAATGTCCCAGAAAGCACATTTTTTAGGAGTTGAATAGGAGGAAACCTTGCTTTCTTTGAAAGAGAAATAGCTTGGCACTATATCTACATGTGTGCAACATAGGTAATACCGTTTATCTTCCAACTAACAGACAGAAATATTTTTCTAAATAGTACTGAAGCCTCATGTGATGTCCCATACATAACATTCTTGCACTTCAACTTGCTGAGGTGGGAGGATCACTGTGAGTTCCAGCGCTATGTATTGAGTTCTATGTCACCCTGAACTGTATAGTCAGATCCTAGCTACAAAACAAAACAAAACACCCAAGAAACAAGAAGAAACAAAACACTGTGCCAGTTGTGTCAAAAGAATTTTGGCTCTCCAAATCCCACACCCCAAACCAGTAAATCGGCAGCACTTCTTCCTGAAAGACCAGGATTCCACGTTTTAAAATTCTGTTGGACCTGTTTGATGAGCTGGAAGTCCATCTGTCTCAAAGCGGAAGAGTATGGGAAGAGAAGTTAGGTAAACATGTCAGGAGACACCTCAGGATTCTAAAGAACAACATGGAAGACATAAAAGGTAAAAGCCAGAACAGACTTACAACTGGAAACAGTGGGTGGGAGCCCAAGACTGAGGCAGGAATTGAAGTAAAGAATGGAACCCACAATGGTTAATGGAGCCATTCTTCTCCCAGGAAGTGGGTCCCAAAGTAATGACATCTTGATAACTATGCCTTTCTCCATAATCTCTCTGAAAGGAGCCAACAAATTCATTCAGGCAGATTGTAGAAGAAAAATTTTAGTTTTATGGCTTCACAGTAAAAAACATTGTTTATTTTAAGTGTTTCTACAATTTGTGATTTTCACGTTTTCTCCAATATTCTCTGAAGCCACTCTCAACTCAAGAAATTACAATTCTGTCAGGGAAAAGACCTAAAGATTCAAACTTTCATTGCTGCTCTAATGTTAACTCGCCCTGTTTCTATGTTCATGAAAGCAGCAAAATATTCACATTTTTCATCAAACTGCATTCAATTGCCTTTCAAATTTAGGATAGCCCACATTTTAAAAGAGATTTTAAAATGAAATAACAAAACCTAATCATACAAAATAACAAAGTAAGGTTTAAAAGTGGTTGAAGGTTAAGAAGTTATAAATTAGTCATGATAGTCATGCAGGTGAATATGTGTTTTTATTATGAAACAGAAAATTCAGGGTTTTTACAAATGACACAGTTGTGGTTTCCATAAGGGTTGATAGGAATGGGTGTCCCAGCTTACTGAATAGCAGTACTCTGGGGACCCACATCGCTGGTTGTACACAATATGCCTCCTATCAGCCACCACATATACTCATGGCCAGAGGGAGGGGACAATGGCAGAGCAGATCTTTGGAAATGATGATTAAGGCTTCTCTCTGTGTACATCTGTGTTCCCCTAAGCTCAGAGAAGAACAAATTCCATGATTCAATGTGCACACTGATATTTGCAAGCAAGGGCATTGTACAGACCAAAAGCGAAAGGTAAATGAAGGATATAAACATGCGTATATTGCAAAGTTAAGCCTGTTCCAGGTCCAGGAATTTAGTTTAGTAGTGATGCACCTGCCTGGCAAGTGCAAGGCCCTGAGTTCAATGTCTGGTACAAAAAAAACTGAAATCAGTTCAGCATAAAAGCAAAAAAAATTATCATTGCATCTTGTATCAATAAATCCAAAAGAGGGAGGTGATGATATACTACACTTTAGAAGAATCAAATAATCTATTTGAAAGGCAAATGAAAAGAACAGTAGACCAGTTTTTATATATATTTTAAAAACTTGATATATTCATATTTTCCTGAGAAAAGAGAAGCAACCCAAATCCTCATGCATGCACCTGGGAACTAACAGACATCTGTACATACAACTCTAGAGTAATATTTTTCCCGGATTATTTACAAATCTAAGCAGTGTTAATGAATATTAAATTGACACCTGAAGTCAGATTTAAGGGAGGTTGCAAGAATCTTCATACCACCTGAATTTTTCTATTTAGCATACGGATATCCAAGATAATACAATAAGATCTTATGCTATTTCAAATGAAATCCTCCTCAGTCTTGAGGAAAGAGAGTCCTTCATTGTTAACCTGATTTCATTCATATTGGGTCCAACCATCATATAGTGCTTTGTTGAGAAAAATGCTTCAGCTATTTCAGATCTGCCCCTGATTTCCTCAACTGTGAGTGAAAGCATCGGTGAGTGAAGAGGGGATATCTTCCTTGGCCCACTTCAAATCTTCACCTATATTATCAAAAGCAGGTTTAGCTGCTGCTTTGGAAACTGTTTTTGAGGCTGTACATTTTATTCTTTCAATTAAATTTTCAGATGTGATCATGAATTAATTAACTTCATCACCAGAATCATCTACTAATGGCCTGAAAGCAGATCTCTCATTATTTGCAGATGGTCTCCACAAAAGCATTGTTACAGTGAAATAAGTGAAAAAGGTACGGTCCAAAGTGCAGCATGAAGCTGAACCCATCAAATGTAACTGACATTTAGTAAATGTAAATGTCTTGATTTCACACACCATAAACACTAGAGAAGCCAGCACACAAACATGAGAGTACTTGTAAAGTGCACATATTAAAAATTTTACTGTATTCTTAACATTACAGTCTTCCTGATTTGTGCCAAATTTATCAAAATCCACCAACAAGGACTTATGCAGTTTGTGTGGGAAGCAGAAGGAAAGAGGACCCTAGTGCTCTGTCCTCATGACACTGCCACCACTGGTACAGGTCACCCATGACCTGTGTGGGCAGCGGGAAGATAGAGTACCCGTGTAGCATACATTTGAGTGCCACTGCTGCGGTCCAGGTTTCATGTGAGATTTGCAAGAGGCAGGAAGTGGTAAGATTCACACAACCCATACCCAGAGCCACCACTGTTAGCTCAGGCCTCAAGTCACGTGCATGGGATAGGAGCAGACTGGCAAAACTATAAAATCCTAGTCAGCTCTTTCTCCGATTTCTTTCCTGAACATGGCAGCAGAGGTGACAACAAAACATCATCCAACTTGAAGATAACACCAACAACACCTTGGAGTACAGGTTCACTGCAGGACAGAAGTATTACCCTACCAGAGACAAGTTTAGTCAAACTTGGAAGAAAGGCTTGGAGAAAGTGAAAAGTAAACAAGAATCTTCTGAGATTCCCTGGGAAGCTCAGGCTCAGTGCAGAAATACCATGGAACCAGTATACTATGGTGGGAAGCTGGGTTTGGTGGGGGTAATCTTCAGAAGTAGACCTGAAGGAGATGAAAATTAGTTCAGTGGTATGCTTTAGCTCTTACATTACCGCCTTCATATGGCAGAAATCAGTGGTCTGAATAACTATAGATCAATTTCTATGTGATGTAAATGTCTTCCCTACAGTCACAAATCACTTTGATCTGGTTAAGGACAGTTCATGAGTTTTAGAGTTTGTCTGTATCCAGTTGATATTTGACCCCATTGCTCTTGCTGATTTAGCTATTATAGCTGACATGACATAACTGCTGCTGGTAATTGCTTTGGTCTGTATGTCAGTGTTTGATTTGCCTGGAAGGTCATAAATAACACTGTAGTTCACTCCTGTATAACTGGGAACTGAGCCAAAGAAGTCACAAATCCAGGTACACACACACACACACACACACACACACACACACACACACACTGCCTCCAAAACCTCTCAATTCCCCAAAAAATGGGTTGGGAGAGGAAATCATAAGCCACACAACAAATATGTCTGAAAGGATACCAATGGAGGCAAAATGACTCAGTTAAGTGCTTTGCAAATTTGAAGGTTGTACACAATCAGAAAAAGATCCTACTGTAAAAAGAAAAAAGAAAAAGATCCCATTGAAACAAATGACCAGGAAGTCTCAAAAAAAAAAAAAAAACAACACTAATAAAAATCTACCAGTTCTAACAAAAGAGATGTATGATATGAATGACCAGCACACAAAAGAATGGGAGTCTATAAAAATGTTCTAAACAGAAATCCAGGAGATTAAGAATATGATTGAAAGTATGGACATCAGAAACAACCAGTGTGAAAAAAATGTCAGCTCTAGAGGACAGGGCTCTGGTCAATGATGTTACTGATGGCACAGTTTGTAATAGCTAAAACTTGAAAGAGCCCATCTGCCCATGAGTTGGAAACTGGATAAAGAAGATGTGGTTTTTCTATAAAATGGAATACTACTCAGCCATAAAGAATGAGAAAGTAGATTCATTCATAGGTAAATGGGTACATTTTGAGGATATAATCCAAAGTGAAATAAATAAGTTACACATATGCAAATGCTGAATAGTTTCTCTGGTGTGAAAAACTCAAATAGTACTCAAGATCCTAATGGGACAATTAGCAACGTGAAATAGGAAGAAAAGGACGAAAGGTGTGGGGACAGTGAGAAGGATAGGGAAAGGGGAATAAGGGAAAATGAAAAAAAATATGAGAAAATGTAAAAATGGAATTAAAGTGTTTGAAGGTGGGTAGGGGAGGAGGGGGTGAAGGGAGGTTGGGGACAAAGGGAAAAAATGAGAACCAAGACCTGGCATGTAAAGGTCCAAGGTCCAAGTAATGAATGTAACTGTACTGTCTACCTAGAATGTACCAATAAATTCAATTTAAATTTTAAAACATGATGCTACTGAGAGATACTTCAAAAATAAAAAAATAAAAAATAGATCCAAAAGCTGCTAGATGACTCAAAGACTAATATAAGAATAATTGGAATTATTGAAAAATTAGAAGACAGGACAAAAGTTATGTAAAAAAAACTGTACAAAGAAGTAATAGCAGAAAACTTTTCAGACATAGAAAAGAATTTAGCACACTAAAAAGTGAGTCATACAGAACCCAAAATAGCCATGATTTTTTAAAAAACTTTCTGTCATATAAAAGCTAAAATACCAGAAATCCAACCCAAGAATCTCAAAAGCTTCTAGGATGAAGCAACAAATCACATATAAAGAAAGAACATTCAGCATTACAATAAACACATATACACAAACCTTGAAGCCAAAGAGAGCTTGGAATGAAGTTTTTCAGGTCCTAAAAGAGAAGAGCTTTCAACCCAGACTAATATATTCTGCAAAATTATCTTTCACATTTGATGGGGACAGAAGATATTTCCATAATAAAGACAACCTAAAGCAATCCTTGATCACAAAATCTACACTCTACAAAATTATTAAGAATATCCTAGAAGGAAATAGTGATTCTAGCAATGCCAAAGTGTCCAATAAAATGAACGTATCAGCTATGGTTAGCAATTAAGTAGAAAGTAAGGAAGCAAAAGAGCAACAAGAAAATAATACAATGACAGGAATAAGGCAATACTTATCAATTATAACTCTTATTGTGAATATGTTAAATTCATTAATCAAAGGCAAAGATTATGAGAATGGATCAAAACCAACATCCAAGAGTATGCTCTATACAAGAAAAGTTTTAAACATAAAAAGAAATTCATAGACTAAAAATCAAAAGATGGAAAATAATATTTCATGCCATGGGAACCCAAAAAGAAGCAGGAGTAGCTATGCTTTCTTCAGACAAAGTGGACTTCAAGCAAATGCTGATAAAAAGTGGCAAACAATGACATTAGATATCAGTCAATGAAACTATTCAGCAGGAAGAAATAACATATATGCACCAAACCATGGTTAACCCAACTTCATAAGCACTAATAGATGTAACAGATCAGACCAATGTCAATATAATTGTAATGTGGGAACTCAACATACCACTATCACAAACAGATAATAAGTTAAATAAAAAACCAATAGAGAAATAACAGAGTTGAACCAAATTTTGAACAAATGGACACATTTAATAGACACATATAGAGTGTTCAACCTAACAACAACTGAATAAGCATTGTTTTTGGCAACACGTGATATTTTCTCCAAGAGACCACATATTAGCTAATAAAGCAAGCCTAAATAAGTGCAAAAGAACCAAAATTTTACCACACATATTATCAGATTACAGTGCAAAAAAGAAAACTAGGACTAAGTAGCAAAGGCTACCACAGAAAGTATGCAAGCATATGGAAATTAAACAACCCATACTTGAATAGTCAATGGGTCACAGAGAAAATTAAAGAAGAAAGAGACAGTTCCTAGAATGAAATGATAATTGTAGTGCAATCTACTTGAATTTATGAAACATAGTGAAAGAAATCTTGCAAGAGAATTTTATAGCTGTGAATGTCCACATCAGAAAAACAAAATGAGCCCACACAAATACTTAATAATTAAGCTCAAGGTCCAAGAAAAACAAGGAAAAATCCAAAGCCTGAGCTTGTACTAAGATCAGAAATAGAGACTAAAAAATACAAAAATTCAAGGAATCAAACAGCTGCTTCTTTGAAAGAATAATTAAAATAGACAAACCTCTAGGCAATTCTACACCAATAAGAAAAGAAAAGACACAAATAACCATATTATAAATGAAAATTATGTGGAGCCCACCCCTTCAGCACAGAGCAGTGGAGGAGCCCTACCACTTGGGCACCAACACAACCCCTGCCCCCATGAACAAAAGAAAGAGGGCTGCTCTGAGGCTCTTAGATGAAAATGGAAGCCCACTGGAAAAGTGAAAAAAAACTCTGCAATAAAGGCACACTAGACCACCACTGTAGTTGGTAAGTTGGAGGAATCATCACCTCCCATTGGAACCTGGACTATCTTCAGAGGAAGGGCAGCTGGAACCTGCAGAAGAACCTTGCAGAATTCAATCCAGCAGGAGGTCAAAGATCTCAACTTGGGCCTTGCAGCAAGAGATCAGCCTGAACCCCAGAGAATAGCTGCTGGTCTGCAGAGACTAGTTAACTTAGATCTGCACACTCCTGCTCACGCTGTGTATTGTTTCAGCAGAGGCATAACCTGAAAGAAGCCCTTTGTTTTTAGTTTTTATTTTCAAAGTAATGTTTTTATCTTATTTTTATTTTAAAATGTTTTATCTATCCGTTTCTTTTCTCATTTTTTTTCTTTTCTCTGCCCCTCTCATCTCTCTCTATCTCTGTGTCTCCCATCGTGTTCTCCATTTTGTTCCTGTTTCTGTCCTAATTTGAATTTCTTTTTCTTTTCTTCTCTTTTTCCTTCTCACAACTGTCAATAGTTTTAAAAGAAAGTGATTACAGTTTCTAGCCTCTCTATTGCTGTTTGCTTATTCTATTCTTGTTTATATTTTGTTCTGTCTTCTCCTCTTCTCTTCAACAGCTTCCTAGAGTTTGTGTGATCTTCCTGTGTCCTCTGACCTCACTTCTAACTTTTTCTTATCCTATCTATCTATCTATCTATCTATCTATCCCTCCTTCCCCAACTCCTTCCAAGATGCTATCCCAAAGGGTAAAGTTGCTATATTGAAGAGCTTATTTACTATAAACATATTTTGGGCTGATCCTCAATTTTGATTTAATTCACACAGCTAAAAGTGATAGATTAATAACTAAAACAAATTGTCATTTTCTAAACTGTGCTTCCTGCTTCGGTTGTTGCTCATTGCGTCGCTTGGGCTAAGGTGTTATGATTGACCTAATCAGTTGCCTCTCCCGGTATTATTAAAAGGAGAATGTCTCAGAGTAATGAGAAACCCAAAACCTAAAGACCAGATATATATGAAAGATTGAAGTATTAACCCAGGAATTAAACTATGGATGTACCAATAACAAAAATAGGAATGAGGACACATTTAAACAAGGCACAAACACAGAATTCCATCTCACAAAGGTAAATTCTGGGAAAAACGAGGTGGAAGAGCCTGACAGTCAACCACCTGGACACCCTGAACTGATAGCACAGGAAGTAACAAAGTAGCTGAATGAGCCTCTAGAAAAATTCAAAGCAGAAATAATTTTCCAGATAACCACAGAAATGGTGAGCACAATGAAAGACATGATTAGAGACTCTGTAACAGAAACAGATAAGAACATAGATGAGCTCAGGACCATGTTGGAAACCATGAACACCCAGCATAGGAAAGAAATGGAAACCATGAAAACACAACATAGGAAAGAAATAGAATCCATGAAACAGATTCAAACAGATATCCAGAAGATTAAAAACTCTTTTGAAAGTATTTGCAGTAGAATGAGCAAATGTGAAGATAGAATATCAGATGTAGAAGATAGGATTGTGGTCAGTGATCATAAGAAGAGAGATCTCTTAAAAATAGTAAGGGATCATGAAAATTGATCCAACAGTTCCTAGATGATGCAAAGAATGATGTAAAACTGATAGGAATCCATGAAAAAACAGGAGAATGTTCAAATGCCATAAAAAAACTGTTCACAAAATTAATGGCAGAAAACTTCCCAAACAGAGCAAAAGAATCTGACATACAGATAAGTAAGGCATATAGGACTCCAAATAGCCATGATTTTAAAAATCTACACCTAGACATATAATATAAAGACCCCAGAAACCCAACAGAAGAACAAAATACTACAGGTAGTAAGAGAAAAGAAACAAATCACATGCAAAGGAAAGCCCATCAGAATGACAGCAGATGTTTCAATGCAAATCCTAGACTCAAGGAGAGCCTGGAGTGAGGTATTTCAAGCCCTAAAAGAAAACAACCTCTAACCTAGACTGATGCATCCTGAAAAATTATCATTCAAAATTGACAGGGAAATAAGATACTTCCATGACAAAGAACACCTGAAAAATTTCATGAATACCAAACCAACACTCCAAACAATTCTAAACAATATCCTGGAAAAAGACAATGAAGGTCACACCTCCACAAGGCCCAATAGAGCAAATACACCAGGCAAGGCAAGAAATTAAAGGGAGAAGGGAAAAAATAAAAAGTAAAAGAGCCAAAAACAGGACAATAACATGACAATGAAAAGTCAATATGTATCAGTTATAACCATCAATGTTAATGGCCTCAATTCTCCAATCAAAACAAATAGACTGGCAGAATGGATTAAGAAGCAAAATACAACAAGGTACTGGATACAAGAAATCCATTTAATTAACAAAGAAATCCATGGACTGAGAGTGAAAGGATGTAAAGCAGCTCTCAATGTGACAGGAGCCCAGAAAAAAGTGGGGGTAGCTACCTTATTTACAGACAAAGTAGATTTCAAACCAAAACTAAGCAAAACAAAGAAGGCCACTACATCCTTGTAAAGGGAACAAACCAAGAGGAAGAGATGACAATCATAAATTTATGTGCACAAACAGTAATGCCCCCAACTATACAAAACAAATATTAATGGATATAAAAAACAAAATAAGCACTAATGCAATTGTAGTTGGGGACCTCAATATGCCACTGCCAAAAATAAACAGATCATCTGGACAAAAAATCAATAAGGAAATAACAGAACTGAACCAAGCCATTGAATAAATAGACTTAATAGATGTCTACCGAGTGTTCCACCCCAGAAAATCCAAATATACATTCTTTTTGGGTGCATATTGTTCATTCTCCAAAACAGGCCCCATGCTACCTCATAGAACATGTTTAACTAAATGCAAAGGAATTGAAGTCATTCCTCCCCTATTACCAGAGCATAGAGCAATTAAACTGGAGATCATTAGCATAAGAAACTGCAAGAACTTCGCAAACACATGGAAATTGAACAACACCCTGCTAAATAACCAATGGGTCACAGAGGATATTAAAGAAGAAATAAGACAGTTTCTGCAATTAAATGGTAATGCCAGAACAATACACAGGAATCATGGGCCACAATGAAAGCAGTTCTATGAGGGAAATTCATATCAGTAAATGCCCACACCAGGAAAACAGAGTGAGCTTAAAAAAACAAACTAATACTTATACTTAAGCTTAGACAAACAGAGCAAGACAAACCGAAAGCTCATATAAGGGAGGAAATTATAAACATCAGAGTAGAAATTGATGCAGTAGAGACTGAGAACACTACCAAAAAATCAACAAATTCCAGTTGGTTTTTTGAAAGTGTAAATAAAATCAATAAACCCTTAGCCAACCTTATCAACAAAAGGAAAGAAAAGGCTCAAATTCATGCAATTAGGAACAACAAA
>NW_022974576.1:0-3325 GCF_012274545.1 Fukomys damarensis
GTCTTCTAAAGAGCATTGCACCTTTCTATCAATCCTGCTCCTTCTGGTGCTGAGGAGTGTGCTGTGACCAATGCATTCTACAAGCGTGAGCCCATTATCTCACTTCTTTGGCTGTGAAATGTGGATTTTGGTCAGAGGCAATGCTGCGTCGAATCCCATGTTGGTAGATAAGGCATTCTATCCATAGATAGTAGTTTTGGCTGAGGCATTACACGCAGAGAAGGCAAATCCATACCCACATCAGGTGTCAATCCAGTAAGGATAAAGCACTGTCCTTTCTGTGATGGAAGCAGTCCAATATAATCACCTGCCAGCAGATCACCGGCTGATCAACCCAGGAACTGGGGCCATAGCAGGGTCTCAGTGTTGGTCTCTGCTGCCGACCTATTGGGCATTCAGCAGTGACTGTAGCCAGACCAGCCTTGGTGAGTGGGAATTCATGCTGCTGAGACCATGCATAACCGTCACCCCTGCCCTCATAATCACCCTATTCATGAGCCTCATTGGGCAATGACAGGGTGGCTGAAGAAAAAGGCTGACAGCTAGCTACAGAGTGAGTCATCCCATCCTCTTAATGGTTAAAGTCCTCTACTGCTGAGGTCACTTTTTGGTGAGGATTTGCATGGGATACAAATATTTTTACACTCCTTGCCCGCGTGGAGAGGTTTATCCACATACATTTTCCCCAAATATCTTTGCCACCAATTTTTCAGTCATGTTCCTGCCAAGTTCCTGACCATTCAGCCAGACCATTGCCCACAGCCCATGATACAATATAGAGTCACACATCTGGCCACTTTTTCTTTACCAGGCAAAGTGTACTACCAGGCCCACTGCCCAAAGTTCTGAACACTGTGAATATTTCCCTCCACCACTGTCCTTCAGGAATATCCTGGAAAGGGGCCGTGATACCACAGATGCCCACCTACTGGAGGTACCTGCATAACGTACAGAAACATCTGTAACCAGGCTTTCCCTCTTCACGTGCCTGCTCTTCCTCTGACAGCTCATGATAGGGCACATCCCATGGGGCCATGCGTGCGTACTGAGAGATGGCGGCAATATAGCAGGAATAGGAGCCATGAGCATCGGGGAGACTTCTTTATGTAACTTACTTGCGGCCTCTGGACCTGTGCTGGCTCAATCACACATGTGCCATTTCCATTGAACGAGGGACTGTGGCTGTGCACATCACACTTTATGACACAGTGGATCAGACACACCCAGCTCATGATGGGCAGCTCGGTTTGCATGGTAACCTGGTGTCCTGTGCTCAAAAGTATGGTTTCCATTAAGGCCCAGTAGCAGGCCAAGAGCTGTAGCTCAAGGGGAGAGTATTTGCTTGCAGATAGAGACAGAGCCTTGTTCCAAAATCCTAAAGACCCTCAGTGCAATTCATCTATGGGGGCCTGCCAGAGGCATTAAAGAGTATCCCTACCAGCCAGTGACACTTCAAGTATCATCGGATCTGCTGGATCATGTCCCCAATGGCAGAAGAGCCTGCACAGCAGCCTGGACCCTTAGCAGAACCTTTTCTTCTTCTGGTCCCCACTCAAAACTATCAGCCTTCTTAGTAACTCAGTAAATAAGCCAGAGCAAAGCCCTCAAGTAAAGAATGTGTTGCCTCCAAAATCCACATAAACTCATCAGGCATTGTGTCTTATATATGGTTGTACAGGGAGCCAGATAAAACAACTTATCTTTTACCTTAGAAGGGATATCTCTACATGAGAGGATGCCTAGAAATTTCACTGAGGTAGAGAGTTCTTGAAGTTTAGTTGGATTTATTTCCCATCGTTTGGTTCACAAATGCTTCACTAACAAACAGAGTGGTTGTTACTTCTGGCTCCCTTGATCCAATCAGCACAAGTCACCTCTGCAATGGACCAGTGTGATACCTTGAGGCAGAGAAAGGCAACTAAGACTCCTTCCAACTAAATTGTGATACAGGGCTGGAGAGTCAGCAGCCTGAGGTAGGACAGCAAAGAAGTATTGCTGGCCTTGCCAGGTGAACGAAATGGTTTTTGATGAGCCTAATGAATAGCTGGGGAGAAGAAGGCATTTTCCAGATTAATAGCTGCGTACCAAGTGCCAGGAGATGTGCTAATCTGCTCAAGCAAGGAAACCACATCTGGTACAGCAGCTGCAATCAAAGTCACCTCCTGATTCCAGTTATAGTCATCCACCGTCCTTCTCCAAGCCTCACTCCTCTTCTGCACAGGACAAATGGGGGATTAAATGCAGATGTGGTAGGAACCACCTCTCCTGCATCCTTCAAGTCCTTGACAGTGGCACTAACCTCTACAGTCCCTCCAGGGATGTGAGAGTGTTTGGGGTTTACTATTTTACTGGCAACTCTAGTGGCTTGCACTTGGCCATTCCTAAGGAAGATTCTGCAAAGTACTGAGATACTTACCAAAATTATCCTGGAACCGGGGAAATGACTACAAGATGTATTCGAGGACCTACTGGACACGTTGTGAGTCAGGCATTTGTTAAAACTCCTTTGTTCACCTGACTCCACAGGTCCCTACTCTTACTGGAGAGCTATGATGTCATCCAGGAGGATTCCAAGGTGGAGCCAAGCCTAGAAAACCTTGTGAGACCAGGTATTAAAATAAAAGTAATAGAACAGCTGAGGTGTAGTTCAATACAGTACTACTCACTCCTGGGAAAAAGCAGACAAGAAAGGAAGAGTATCAAGGAAAGTGAGAGACAGCTTCATAGAGGGACACCTCAGGGCCAGGTGCAGTCCTCATGTGGCCTGCCGATCCAACAAGGAGCTCTTCTTACTTTTTGAGGTAAGCAGAGCTCAGGGTAGGGCAGAGATGCCTGCAGGACCTGCTCTCCCTGCACGGACACCGGGCTGTCAGACCCACTGCTATTGTACTACTCCTGTGCACATCTCTTCTTGGCCTTTCCCTTTCCCAACCTCTTGATATCTCATTACCCTGCTTCATCTAGATGCCTCTTGTCTGCCATCCTAGACCTGTCATGGACCTCAGGGATTGAGAGAAATGAGTCCTTGGGGGATGTTTGCACTCCACGTGTTCCATATCTCTAACCAGGCCTGGAGATGGGGTTGCAAGACAGCCAAGGCCATAGCAGTGGCAGAGAGAGTCCTAGCTCTCATCCATTCCCGCCAACTGGAGCTTGAGCTGGTGGGGCGGGGAACCCACTGGAGAAGTCTCCAACCAGTCCAGGCTGTGTTTTCTAAAATCAACAAAGTGAACCTCCGTTAGCATTCCTAATATCACCAGCTGACAGCAGATGACACTGGACACAATCAGCTGCTGCTCACTGCTGCTGCTGGCCACAGAGCCCT
>NW_022974577.1:0-1267 GCF_012274545.1 Fukomys damarensis
TGCAAAGTGCGGTTGTGTTCTAACGTCAAACAGAACCTATCCCCAAGTATACAGAGTTCTGGACGCTTGTGTGAACTCAGAGCTGCCAGGCACTCCCTTAGTCCTGAATGGCTTCTCTGCTCAGAGTCCCTCACAACAGTGTTTCAATCTCTGCCGCGCAGTGACCTACAAACAAAAAGGACTGCAGTTGTGCTCCCCATAAGAAGTGGACTTCACTAGTAAACTCACAGAGTTGCAGCACCTTTCTCTGTGGAGTACTTCACATACATGAAACTGCCCGCTTTCGCTTTAAATGGCTAAGAGGTGAGGGAAGCTGTTTCCCGGGAAAAACTACAGTTTAAAACGTAGAAGCCCTGTGCGAAGTGCGTTTGTGTTCTAACGTCAAACTGAAGCTATCCCCAAGTATCCAGCGTTCTGGAGGATTGTGTGCACTCAGAGCTGCTAGGCACTCCCTTAGGCCTGAAGGGCTTCTCTGCTAAAACTGCCTCACAACAGTGTTTCAATCTCTGCCAGGCAGAGACATACAGACAAAAAGGACAACAGTTGTACTCCCCTTAAGAAGTGGACTTCACTGGTAAACTCACAGAATTGCAGCACCTTTCTCAGTGGATTACTTCACATTCTTGAAACTGACCGCATTCACATTAAACGGCTAAGCGATGATAGAAGCTGTTTCCCGGGGAAAACTTCACTTTCAACCACACAAGCAATCTGCAAAGTGCGGCTGTGTTCTAACGTCAAACAGAACCTATCCCCAAGTATGCACAGCTATGGACGCTTGTGTGCACTCAGAGCTGCTAGGCACTCCCTTAGGCCTGAAGGGCTTCTCTGCTAAAAGTCCTTCACAACAGTGTTTCAATCTCTGCCAGGCAGAGACCTACAAACAAAAAGGACAACAGTTGTACTCCCCTTAAGAAGTGGACTTCACTGGTAAACTCACAGAGTTGCAGCACCTTTCTCGGTGGAGTACTTCACATTCATGAAACTGACCGCTTTCGCTTTAAACAGCTAAGCATTGAGAGAATCTGCTTTCTGGGGAAAACTGCACTTTGAACCGCAGAAGCCCTCTGCAAAATGCAGTTGTGTTCTAACGTCAAACTGAAGCTATCCCCAAGTATACAGAATCTCGGTGGAACTTCACATTCATGAAACTGACCGCTTTCGATTTAAACAGCTAAGCATTGAGAGAATCTGCTTTCTGGGGAAAACTGCACTTTGAACCGCAGAAGCCCTCTGCAAAATGCAGTTGTGTTCTAACGTCAAAAAC
>NW_022974577.1:4812-16785 GCF_012274545.1 Fukomys damarensis
CGATCCAGAGACCTACAAACAAAAAGGACTACAGTTGTACTCCCCATAAGAAGTATACTTCACTGGTAAACTCACAGAGTTGCAGCACCTTTCTGTGTGGAGTACTTCACATTCATGAAACTGAACGCTTTCGCTTTAAACGGCTAAGTGGCGAGAGAAGACGCTTCCCGGGTAAAACTGCACTTTAAACCGCAGAAGCCCTCTGCAAAGTGCATTTCTGTTCTAACGTCAAACTGAACGTATCCCCAACTATACAGAGTTCTGGAGGCTTCTGTGCACTCAGAGCTGCTATGCACTCCCTTAGTCCTGAAGGACTTCTCTGCTAAAAGTCCCTCACAACACTGTTTCAATCTCTTCCAGGCTGAGACCTACAAACAAAAAGGAGTACTGTTGTTCTCCCCATAAGAAGTGGACTTCACTGGTAAACTCACAGAGTTGCAGCACCTTTCTCTGTGGAGAACTTCACATTCATGAAACTGACCGCTTTCGCTTTAAACAGCCAAGCGGCGAGAGAAGCTGTTTCCCGGGGAAAACTGCAGTTTAAACCGCAGAAGCCCTCTGCAAAGTGCAGTTGTGTTCTAACGTCAAACAGAACCTATCCCCAAGTATACAGAGTTCTGCACGCTTGTGTGCACTCAGAGCTGCGAGGCACTCCCTTAGGCCTGAAGGGCTTCCCTGCTGAAAGTCCCTCACAACAGTTTTTCAATCTCTGCCAGGCAGAGACCAGAAACAAAAGGACTAAGTTGTACTCCCCATCAGAAGTGGACTTCACTGGTAAACTCACAGAGTTGCAGCACGTTTCTCGGTGGAGTACTTCACATTCATGAAACTGACCGCTTTCGCTTTAAATGGCTAAGTGGAGAGAGAAGCTGTTTCCCGGGGAAAACTGCACTTTAAACCGCAGAAGCCCTCTGCAAAACGCACTTGTGTTCTAACGTCAAACTGAACCTATCCCCAAGTATACAGAGTTCTGGAGGTTTGTGTGCACTCAGAGCTGCTAGGCACTCCTTTAGGCCTGAAGGGCTTCTCTGCTAAAAGTGCCTCACAACCGTGTTTCAATCTCTGCCAGGCAGAGACCTACAAACAAAAAGGACTACAGTTGTACTCCCCCTAAGAAGTGGACTTCACTGGTAAACTCACAGGCTTGCAGCACCTTTGTCGGTGGCGTACTTCACATTCATGAAACTGACCGCTTTCGCTTTAAATGCCTAAGCGGCGAGAGAAGCTGTTTCCCGGGGAAAACTGCACTTTAAACGGCAGAAGCCCTCGGAAAAGTGCGTTTGTGTTCTAACGTCAGACAGAACCTATCCCCAAGTATACAGAGTTCTGGAGGTTTGTGTGCACTCAGAGCTGCTAGGCACTCCTTTAGGCCTGAAGGGCTTCTCTGCTAAAAGTGCCTCACAACCGTGTTTCAATCTCTGCCAGGCAGAGACCTACAAACAAAAAGGACTACAGTTGTACTCCCCCTAAGAAGTGGACTTCACTGGTAAACTCACAGGCTTGCAGCACCTTTGTCGGTGGCGTACTTCACATTCATGAAACTGACCGCTTTCGCTTTAAATGCCTAAGCGGCGAGAGAAGCTGTTTCCCGGGGAAAACTGCACTTTAAACGGCAGAAGCCCTCGGAAAAGTGCGTTTGTGTTCTAACGTCAGACAGAACCTATCCCCAAGTATACAGAGTTCTGGAGGTTTGTGTGCACTCAGAGCTGCTAGGCACTCCTTTAGGCCTGAAGGGCTTCTCTGCTAAAAGTGCCTCACAACCGTGTTTCAATCTCTGCCAGGCAGAGACCTACAAACAAAAAGGACTACAGTTGTACTCCCCCTAAGAAGTGGACTTCACTGGTAAACTCACAGGCTTGCAGCACCTTTGTCGGTGGCGTACTTCACATTCATGAAACTGACCGCTTTCGCTTTAAATGCCTAAGCGGCGAGAGAAGCTGTTTCCCGGGGAAAACTGCACTTTAAACGGCAGAAGCCCTCGGAAAAGTGCGTTTGTGTTCTAACGTCAGACAGAACCTATCCCCAAGTATACAGAGTTCTGGAGGTTTGTGTGCACTCAGAGCTGCTAGGCACTCCTTTAGGCCTGAAGGGCTTCTCTGCTAAAAGTGCCTCACAACCGTGTTTCAATCTCTGCCAGGCAGAGACCTACAAACAAAAAGGACTACAGTTGTACTCCCCCTAAGAAGTGGACTTCACTGGTAAACTCACAGGCTTGCAGCACCTTTGTCGGTGGCGTACTTCACATTCATGAAACTGACCGCTTTCGCTTTAAATGCCTAAGCGGCGAGAGAAGCTGTTTCCCGGGGAAAACTGCACTTTAAACGGCAGAAGCCCTCGGAAAAGTGCGTTTGTGTTCTAACGTCAGACAGAACCTATCCCCAAGTATACAGAGTTCTGGAGGTTTGTGTGCACTCAGAGCTGCTAGGCACTCCTTTAGGCCTGAAGGGCTTCTCTGCTAAAAGTGCCTCACAACCGTGTTTCAATCTCTGCCAGGCAGAGACCTACAAACAAAAAGGACTACAGTTGTACTCCCCCTAAGAAGTGGACTTCACTGGTAAACTCACAGGCTTGCAGCACCTTTGTCGGTGGCGTACTTCACATTCATGAAACTGACCGCTTTCGCTTTAAATGCCTAAGCGGCGAGAGAAGCTGTTTCCCGGGGAAAACTGCACTTTAAACGGCAGAAGCCCTCGGAAAAGTGCGTTTGTGTTCTAACGTCAGACAGAACCTATCCCCAAGTATACAGAGTTCTGGAGGTTTGTGTGCACTCAGAGCTGCTAGGCACTCCTTTAGGCCTGAAGGGCTTCTCTGCTAAAAGTGCCTCACAACCGTGTTTCAATCTCTGCCAGGCAGAGACCTACAAACAAAAAGGACTACAGTTGTACTCCCCCTAAGAAGTGGACTTCACTGGTAAACTCACAGGCTTGCAGCACCTTTGTCGGTGGCGTACTTCACATTCATGAAACTGACCGCTTTCGCTTTAAATGCCTAAGCGGCGAGAGAAGCTGTTTCCCGGGGAAAACTGCACTTTAAACGGCAGAAGCCCTCGGAAAAGTGCGTTTGTGTTCTAACGTCAGACAGAACCTATCCCCAAGTATACAGAGTTCTGGAGGTTTGTGTGCACTCAGAGCTGCTAGGCACTCCTTTAGGCCTGAAGGGCTTCTCTGCTAAAAGTGCCTCACAACCGTGTTTCAATCTCTGCCAGGCAGAGACCTACAAACAAAAAGGACTACAGTTGTACTCCCCCTAAGAAGTGGACTTCACTGGTAAACTCACAGGCTTGCAGCACCTTTGTCGGTGGCGTACTTCACATTCATGAAACTGACCGCTTTCGCTTTAAATGCCTAAGCGGCGAGAGAAGCTGTTTCCCGGGGAAAACTGCACTTTAAACGGCAGAAGCCCTCGGAAAAGTGCGTTTGTGTTCTAACGTCAGACAGAACCTATCCCCAAGTATACAGAGTTCTGGAGGTTTGTGTGCACTCAGAGCTGCTAGGCACTCCTTTAGGCCTGAAGGGCTTCTCTGCTAAAAGTGCCTCACAACCGTGTTTCAATCTCTGCCAGGCAGAGACCTACAAACAAAAAGGACTACAGTTGTACTCCCCCTAAGAAGTGGACTTCACTGGTAAACTCACAGGCTTGCAGCACCTTTGTCGGTGGCGTACTTCACATTCATGAAACTGACCGCTTTCGCTTTAAATGCCTAAGCGGCGAGAGAAGCTGTTTCCCGGGGAAAACTGCACTTTAAACGGCAGAAGCCCTCGGAAAAGTGCGTTTGTGTTCTAACGTCAGACAGAACCTATCCCCAAGTATACAGAGTTCTGGAGGTTTGTGTGCACTCAGAGCTGCTAGGCACTCCTTTAGGCCTGAAGGGCTTCTCTGCTAAAAGTGCCTCACAACCGTGTTTCAATCTCTGCCAGGCAGAGACCTACAAACAAAAAGGACTACAGTTGTACTCCCCCTAAGAAGTGGACTTCACTGGTAAACTCACAGGCTTGCAGCACCTTTGTCGGTGGCGTACTTCACATTCATGAAACTGACCGCTTTCGCTTTAAATGCCTAAGCGGCGAGAGAAGCTGTTTCCCGGGGAAAACTGCACTTTAAACGGCAGAAGCCCTCGGAAAAGTGCGTTTGTGTTCTAACGTCAGACAGAACCTATCCCCAAGTATACAGAGTTCTGGAGGTTTGTGTGCACTCAGAGCTGCTAGGCACTCCTTTAGGCCTGAAGGGCTTCTCTGCTAAAAGTGCCTCACAACCGTGTTTCAATCTCTGCCAGGCAGAGACCTACAAACAAAAAGGACTACAGTTGTACTCCCCCTAAGAAGTGGACTTCACTGGTAAACTCACAGGCTTGCAGCACCTTTGTCGGTGGCGTACTTCACATTCATGAAACTGACCGCTTTCGCTTTAAATGCCTAAGCGGCGAGAGAAGCTGTTTCCCGGGGAAAACTGCACTTTAAACGGCAGAAGCCCTCGGAAAAGTGCGTTTGTGTTCTAACGTCAGACAGAACCTATCCCCAAGTATACAGAGTTCTGGAGGTTTGTGTGCACTCAGAGCTGCTAGGCACTCCTTTAGGCCTGAAGGGCTTCTCTGCTAAAAGTGCCTCACAACCGTGTTTCAATCTCTGCCAGGCAGAGACCTACAAACAAAAAGGACTACAGTTGTACTCCCCCTAAGAAGTGGACTTCACTGGTAAACTCACAGGCTTGCAGCACCTTTGTCGGTGGCGTACTTCACATTCATGAAACTGACCGCTTTCGCTTTAAATGCCTAAGCGGCGAGAGAAGCTGTTTCCCGGGGAAAACTGCACTTTAAACGGCAGAAGCCCTCGGAAAAGTGCGTTTGTGTTCTAACGTCAGACAGAACCTATCCCCAAGTATACAGAGTTCTGGAGGTTTGTGTGCACTCAGAGCTGCTAGGCACTCCTTTAGGCCTGAAGGGCTTCTCTGCTAAAAGTGCCTCACAACCGTGTTTCAATCTCTGCCAGGCAGAGACCTACAAACAAAAAGGACTACAGTTGTACTCCCCATAAGAAGTGGACTTCACTGGTAAACTCACAGACTTGCAGCACCTTTCTCGGTGGCGTACTTCACATTCATGAAACTGACCGCTTTCGCTTTAAATGCCTAAGTGGCGTGAGAAGATGTTTCAGGGGGAAAACTGCACTTTAAACGGCAGAAGCCCTCTGCAAAGTGATTTTGTGTTCTAACGTCAGACAGAACCTATCCCCAAGTATACAGAGTTCTGGAGGCTTGTGTGCACTCAGAGCTGCTAGGCACTCCCTTAGGCCTGAAGGGCTTCTCTGCTGAAAGTCCCTCACTACAGTGTTTCTATCTCTGTGATCCAGAGACCTACAAACAAAAAGGACTACAGTTGTACTCCCCATAAGAAGTGGACTTCACTGGTAAACTCACAGAGTTGCAGCACATTTCTCTTTGGAGAACTTCACATTCATGAAACTCAACACTTTCGCTTTAAATGGCTAAGCGGCGAGAGAAGCTGTTCCATGGGGAAAACTGCACTTTCAACCGCAGAATCCCTCTGCAAAGCGCGGTTGTGTTCTAACATCAAACAGAACCTATCCACAAGTATACAGAGTTCTGGAGTCTTGTGTGCACTCAGAGCTGCTAGGCACTCCCTTAGGCCTTAAGGGCTTCTCTGCTAAAAGTCCCTCACTACAGTGTTTCTATCTCTGCGATCCAGAGACCTACAAACAAAAAGGACTACAGTTGTACTCCCCATAAGAAGTGGACTTCACTGGTAAACTCACAGAGTTGCAGCACCTTTCTCTGTGGAGTACTTCCCATTCATGAAACTGTACGCTTTCGCTTTAAACGGCTAAGTGGCGAGAGAAGACGTTTCCCGGGGAAAACTGCACTTTAAACCGCAGAAGCACTCTGCAAAGCGCATTTGTGTTCTAACGTCAAACTGAACCTATCCCCAACTATACAGAGTTCTGGAGGCTTGTGTGCACTCAGAGCTGCTAGGCACTCCCTTAGGCCTGAAGGGCTTCTCTGCTAAAAGGGCCTCACAACAGTGTTTCAATCTCTGCCAGGCAGAGACCTACAAACAATAAGGAGTACAGTTGTTCTCCCCATAAGAAGTGGACTTCACTGGTAAACCCACAGAGTTGCAGCACCTTTCTCGGTGGAGTACTTCACATTCGTGAAACTGACGGCTTTCTTGTGAAATGGCTAAGCATTGAGAGAATCTGCTTCCTGGGGAAAACTGCACTTTAAACATCAGAAGCTTTCTGCAAAATGCAGTTGTGTTCTAACGTCACACTGAAGCTATCCCCAAGTATACAGAGTTCTGGAAGCTTGAGTGCACTCAGAGCTGCTAGGCACTCCCTTAGGCCTGAAGGGCTTCTGTGCTAAAAGTCCCTCACAACAGTGCTTCAATCTCTTCCAGGCAGAGACCTACAAACAAAAGGAGTACAGTTGTTCTCCCCATAAGAAGTGGACTTCACTGGTAAACTCACAGAGTTGCAGCACCTTTCTTTGTGGAGAACTTCACATTCATGAAACTGACAGCTTTTGCTTTAAATGGCTAAGGAGCGAGAGAAGCTGTTTCCCAGGGAAAACTGCACTTTAAACCGCAGAAGCCCTCTGTAAAGTGCGGTTGTGTTCTAACGTCAAACAGAACCTATCCCCAAATATACAGAGTTCTGGAGACTTGTGTGCACTCAGAGCTGCTAGGCACTCCCTTAGGCCTGAAGGGCTTCTCTGTTAAAACTGCCTCACAACAGTGTTTCAATCTCTGCCAGGCAGAGAAGTGCCTCACAACAGTGTTTTAATCTCTGCCAGGCAGAGACCTACAAACAAAAAGAAATACGGTTGTCCTCCCCATAAGAGGTGGACATCACTAGTAAACTCACAGAGTTGCAGCACCTTTCTCTGTGGAGTACTTTACATTCATGAAACTGAACACTTTCACTTTAAACTGCTAAGTGGCGAGAGAAGCTGTTTCCAGAGGAAAACTGCACTTTAAACCGCAAAAGCCCCCTGCAAAGTGCGTTTGTCTTCTAATGTCAACCTGAACCTATCCCGGAGTATAGAGAGTTCTGGAGGCTTGTGTGCACTCAGAACTGCTAGGCACTCTGCTAGGCATGAAGGGCTTCTCTGCTAAAATTGCCTCACAATAGTGTTGCAATCTCTGCCAGGCAGAGACTTACAAACAAAAAGGAATACAGTTGTACTCAACATAAGTGGTGGGCTTCACTGGTAAACTCACAGAGTTGCAGCACCTTTCTCTGTGGAGTACTTCACATTCATGAAACTGACCACTTTCACTTTAAACTGCTAAGCGGCGAGAGAAGCAGTTTCCTGAGGAAAACTGCACTTCAAAATGCAAAAGCCCCCTGCAAAGTGCGTTTTTGTTCTAATGTCAAACTGAACCTATCCCCAAGTATACAGAGTACTGGAGGCTTGTGTGAACTCAGAGCTGCTAGGCACTCTCTTAGGCCTGAAGGGCTTCTCTGGTAAAAGTGCCTCACAACAGTGTTTCAATCTCTGCCAGGCAGAGACCTACAAAGAAAAAGGAATACAGTTGTCCTCCACATAAGTGGTGGACTTCACTCGTAAACTCACAGAGTTGAACCACATTTCTCTGTGGAGTACTTCACAATCATGTAATTGACCGCTTTCGATTTAAACGGGTAAGCGGCGAGAGAAGCTGTTTCCCGGGGAAAACTGCACATGAAACTGCAGTATCCGTCTGCAAAGTGCGTTTGTGTTCTAATGTCAAACTGAACCTATCCCCAAGTATACAGAGTACTGGAGGCTTGTGTGCACTCAGAGCTGCTAGGCGCTCTCTTAGGCTTGAAGGGCTTCTCTGGTAAAAGTGCCTCACAACAGTGTTTCAATCTCTGCCAGGCAGAGACCTACAAACAAAAAGGAATACAGTTGTACTCCAAATAAGTGGTGGACTTCACTGGTAAACTCACACAGGTGCAGCACCTTTCTCTGTGGAGTGCTTCACATTCATGAAACTGACCGCTTTCGCTTTAAACGGCTAAGCGGCGAGAGAAGCTGTTTCCCCGGGAATACTGCACTTTAAACCGCAGAAGCCCGCTGCAAAGTGCGTTTGTGTTCTAACGTCAAACTCAACCTATCCCCAAGTATACAGAGTACTGGAGGCTTGTGTGCCCTCAGAGCTCCTAGGCGCTCTCTTAGGCTTGAAGGGCTTCTCTGCTAAAAGTGCCTCCCAACAGTGTTTCAATCTCTGCCAGGCAGAGACCTACAAACCAAACGGAATACAGTTGTGCTCCACATAAGAGGTGGACTTCACTGGTAAACTCACAGAGCAGCAGCACCTTTCTTTGTGGAGAACTTCACGTTCCTGAAACTGACCGCTTTCGCTTTAAACGGCTAAGCGGCGAGAGAAGCTGTTTCCCCGGGAATACTGCACTTTAAACCGCAGAAGCCCGCTGCAAAGTGCGTTTGTCTTCTAATGTCAAACTGAACCTATCCCCAAGTATACAGAGTACTGGAGGCTTGTGTGCACTCAGAGATGCTAGGCACTCTCTTAGGCCTGAAGGGCTTCTGTGCTAAAAGTCCCTCACAGCAGTGCTTCAATCTCTTCCAGGTGGAGACCTACAAACAAAAAGGAGTTCAGTTGTTTTCCCCATAAGAAGTGGACTTCACTGGTAAACTCACAGAGTAGCAGCACCTTTCTTTGTGGAGAACTTCACATTCCTGAAACTGACCGCTTTTGCTTTAAATGGCTAAGCGGCAAGAGAAGCTGTTTCCCAGGGAAAACTGCACTTTAAACCGCAGAAGACCTCTGTAAAGTGCGGTTGTGTTCTAACGTCAAACAGAACCTATCCCCACGTATACAGAGTTCTGGAGGCTTGTGTGCACTCACAGCTGCTAGGCACTCCCTTAGGCGTGAAGGGCTTCTCTGCTCAAAGTCCCTCACAACAGTGTTGCACTCTCTGCCACGCAGAGACATACAAACTAAAAGGACTACAGTTGTACTCCCCATAAGAAGTGGACTTCACTGGTAAACTCACAGAGTTGCACCACCTTTCTCGGTTGAGTACATCACATTCTTGAAACTGACCACTTTCTCTTTAAACGGCTAAGCTGTGAGAGAAGCTGTTCCCCGTGGAACACTGCAGTTTAAACTGCAGAAGCCCTCTGCAAATTTCGGTTGTATTCTAACGTCAAACTGAACCTATCCCCAACTATACAGATTTCTGGAGCCTTGTGTGCACTTAGAGCTGCTAGTCAAATCGTGGAAAAGTGCACTTTAAACTGCAGAAGCCCTCTGAAATGTGCGTTTATGTTTTAATGTGAAACAGAAACTATCCCCAAGTATCCAGAGTTCTGGAGGCTTGTGTGCACGCAGAGCTGCTAGGCAGTCTCTTAGGACTGAAGGGCTTCTGTGCTAAAAGTGCCTCACAACAGTGTCTCAATCTCTGCCAGGCAGAGACCTACACACAAAAAGGAATACATTTGTACTGCACATAAGTGGTGGACTTCACTGGGAAACTCAGAGAATTGCAGCAACTTCCTCTGTGGAGTACTTCACTTGCATGAAACTGACCGCTTTCGCTTTAAACGGCTAAGCGGCGAGAGAAGCTGTTTCCCGGGGAAAACTGCACCTTAAACCGCAGAAAACCTCTGCAAAGTGCGGTTGTGTTCTAATGTTAAACAGAACATATCCCCAGGTATACAGAGTTCTGGAGGCTTGTGTGCACTCACAGCTGCTACTCACTCACTTAGGCCTGAAGGGCTTCTCTGCTAAAAGTGCACCACAACAGTGTTTCAATCTCTGCCAGGCAAATAATGTCAAACTGAACCTATCCCCAAGTATACAGAGTTCTGGAGGCTTGTGAGCACTCAGAAGTGCTAGGCACTCTCTTAAGTCTGAAATGTTTCTCTGGTAAAAGTGCCTCACAACAGTGTTTTAATCTCTGCTAGGCAGAGACCTACAAACCAAACGGAATACAGTTGTGCTCCACATAAGAAGTGGACTTTACTGGTAAACTCACAGAGTTGCAGCACGTTTCTCTGTGGAGTACTTCACATTCATGAAACGGACCGCTTTCGCTTTAAACGGCTAAGCAGCGAGAGAAGCTGTTTCCCAGGGAAAACTGCACTTTAAACAGCAGATGCCATCTGCAAAGTGCGTTTCTGCTCCAACATTGAACTGAACCTGTCCCCAAGTATACAGAGTTCTCGAGGCTTCTGTGCACTCAGAGCTGCTAGACACTCTCTTAGGCCTGAAGGGCTTCTCTGCGAAAAGTGATTCACAACAGTGTATCAATCTCTCCCAAGCAGAGACCTACAAAGAAAAAGGAATACAGTTGTGCTCCACATAAGATGTTGACTTCACTGGTAAACTCACAGAGTTGCAGCACCTTCCTCTGTGGAGTACTTCACATTCATGAAACTGACTGCTTTCGCTTTCAAGGGCTAAGTGACAAGAGAAGCTGATTGCCGGGGAAAAGTGCACTTGAAACCGCAGAATCCCTCTGCAAAGTGCGTTTGTGTTCTAACGTCAAACTGAACCTATCCCCAAGTATACAGAGTTCTGGAGGCTTGTGTGCACTCAGAGATGCTAGGCACTCTCTTAGGCCTGAAGGGCTTCTCTGTTAAAGTGCCTCACAACAGTGTTTCAATCTCTGCCAGGCAGAGACCTACAAACAAAAAGGAATACAGTTGTGCTCCACATAAGAGGTGGACTTCACTGGTAAACTCACAGAGTTGAACCACATTTCTCTGTGGAGTACTTCACATTCATGTAATTGACCGCTTTCGATTTAACCGGCTAAGCGGCGAGAGAAGCTGTTTCCCAGTGAAAACTGCACTTGAAAACGCAGAATCCCTCTGCAAACTGCATTTCTGTTCTAATATCAAACTGAACCTATCCCCAAGTATAAAGAGTAATGGAGGCTTGTGTGCACTCATAGCTGCTAGGCACTCGCTTAGGACTGAAGGGCTTCTCTGCTAAAAGTGCTTCACAATAGTGTTGCAATCTCTGCCAGGCAGAGACCTACAAACACAAAGGAATACAGTTGTACTCCACATAAGATGTTGACTTCACTGGTAAACTCACAGAGTTGCAGCACCTTTCTCTGTGGAGTACTTCACATTCATGAAACTGACCACTTTCGCTTTGAACGGCTAAGCGGCGAGAGAAGCTGTTTCCAAGGGAAACTGCACTTTAAACCGCAGAAGCCCTCTGCAATTTGCGTTTGTGTTCTAAGGTCAAACTGAAACTATCCCCAAGAATACAGAGTTCTGGAGGCTTGTGTGCACTCAGAGCTGCTAGGCACTCTCTTAGGACTGAAGGGCTTCTCTGCTAAAAGTGCTTCACAATAGTGTTGCAATCTCTGCCAGGCAGAGACTTACAAAGAAAAAGGAATACAGTTGTACTCCACGTAAGATGTTGACTTCACTGGTAAAGTCAGAGAGTTGCAGCACGTTCCTCTGTGGAGTACTTCATATTCATGAAACTGACTGCTTTCCCTTTAACGGCTAAGTGACGAGCGATGCTGTTTCCCGGGGAAAGCTGCACTTGACACCGCAGAATAACTCTGCCAAGTGCGTTTGAGTTCTAACGTCAAACTGAACCTATCCCCAAGTATACAGAGTTCTGGAGGGTTGTGTGCACTCAGAGCTGCTAGGCACTCTCTTAGGCCTGAATGGCTTCTCTGCTAAAAGTGCCTCACAACAGTATTTCAATCTCTGCCAGGCAGAGACCTACAAATAAAAAGGAGTACAGTGGTACTCCACACAAGAGGTGGACTTCACTGGTAAACTCACAGAGTTGCAGCACCTTTCTCTGTTGAGTACTTCACATTCATGAAACTGATGGCTTTCGCTTTAAATGGCTAAGTGGCGAGGGAAGCTGTTTCCCGTGGAAAACTGCACTTTAAATGGCAGAAGCCCTCTGAAAAGTGAGTTTGTGTTGTAACGTCAAACTGAACCTATCCCCAAGTATACAGAGTTCTGAAGGCTTGTGTG
>NW_022974578.1:0-17177 GCF_012274545.1 Fukomys damarensis
GAGCTCCTCAAAGGCAATCTCTGGCTCCCTGTTTCTCGCGTGCGTCTCAGCACGTCTTTTGCACAAGCATCACAAGCAATCAGCTTCAGTGGGCCAAACACACACCGATGAGTGGTTGCGGGGATAGATGGGTGGTTCCTTTGACGGCTGAGTGGGCTCTTGGATGGCTGGATGAAGGACAAGATAGGCCGATAGGACCTGAGTCAGCAGGGGCCAAGATTTCCCCACTTTGGTCTCAAGGTTTCGGCCAAAGGAGTTGAGGCACGCTCCGGCCTGTTCTCCCCACAGTGCACCTGGGCAGGCCTCGCACCCTCTTTGGAAGACCGCACGCACCAGTTGCTCCTCATTGGCCCTGCCACCATCGGGATCCGAGAAATCTCGGACTAAGCTCTCCTCCCACACTGACTCTCTCTGTCTCTCTCTGTCTTTTTCTCTCTCTCTCTCTCCCTCTCTTTCTCTCGCTGCCTTTCTGTCTGACTGCCTGGCGGTAGACATGCAGTGTCCTCTGCTGCCACCTTCATTGCCACACGGGCAGATGCCCATCCCTGTGCGGTGCTCTGATCCTCTGAGGCTGGGATCGATTGAGACTGCTGCTGGTGTGACTGCTGCTGGGACTCCTGCTCCGCCTCTTCCTTCTCTTGCTCTGCCTCTTCCTTCTGCTCTTTGACCTTCTCCTCTTCCTCCCTGGCTTCCTTCTGCTCCTGAGCTCTCTTCTCCTCTCCCGCCGCCTCTGCCTTGTCCTCCTGCTCTCCCTTGTCCTGTTCCTTCTCCTGTTCTTGTTCTTCTTCCTCCCCTTCCTCTTCCTCCTGTCTCTCCTCCTCCTCCTCCTCTCCTCAGTGCTGATATGTATATGGTAACCATTGTTCAGTTCGGTATGGTTCTTTTATTTATTTCATAAAGATCCCTATCGGAGGAATAGCTAGGTCAAATGGCAGTTGTAATCCCCATTGTGTGAGTTATCTCTGTATTGATTTATTCAATGGTTGCACCAGTCTGCACTCCAGCAACTATAAATAAGAGTCCCTATTTTACCACACCCTCACTAACACCCGTTTTTCTTTGATTTCTTGATAGCAGCAATTCTTTCTCAGGTGAATTTAAATCTCAATGTTTTTTCATTCACCTTTTGAATGACCAATGATGTCGACCATTTTTATAGGTTTATTTGGTACTTTTATATATTTGTCTGAGAAATATCTGCTCACTTCAGATGCCCTTTTTTTAAATTACAAGCTCTGTTTTTTCTGAGTTCTTCATGTATTCTAGATAGTAGACCTTTGTCTGAGGACATGCTGGTATAATGTTTTCCCATATTGTACATTTTCTCTTAGTTCTGATTTTGTTTTCTCTAGTAGTGCAGAAGATTTTTAAATAGGTAAGGTCCCAGTTTTTGATTTTTTGTGGTAGTTTTATTCTAGTGAGTATAGTTCATAAAGTATTTTCGTATGCCAGTAACTTCAAGAGCTCTACATAACTTATCTTCCAACAATTTTAGTGTGTTGGCTTAAGTACTTATATCTTTAATCCACTTGGATTTTACTGTACTGCAAGGTGAAATGCAGGGGTCTAGTTTTAATCTTTGGCATGTTCAAATCCTGTTTTTCCAACAACATTTGTTAAAGAGGCTATGTTTCCTGCAGTGAGGATATTTGGCGTCTTTGTCTAAAATGAGTTGGCTGAATATGTCTGATGTTATTTTAATCTATTCCAGTGATCCTTGGCTCTGTTTCTTTGCCAGAATCATTCTGTTTTTATCATAGTGGCTTTATAATATAGTTTCAAGTGGAGGATTATAATTCTCCCTGCCTCATCTCTGTTACCTAGTATTGCTTTTGCTATTCTTGGTCTATTCTAAATCCAAATGATTTTTTGGATTGTTTTCATACATTACTTTTGCTTTTACATTTTAGATATACAATGTGCACATAATGATTATGGGAATTTGTGCCATTACATAATATATCTTGGTTCTTATATTTTCCCATTCCGGGGTCATCCCTTCCACCCCTCCACACCTCTCTATTTAGAAAGACTTTATTTCCATTTTTTTCCTTTTCTCATATTTATTACATTCCCTTCTATCCATTCCAATACCTCTTCCAATTCCCCTTCTCCTTTAGCCCTTTCTCCCTAAGTCACATTATTAGTTATAGATTTTGATCCTCATTTACACTTTCTATTTTTCAATATCCTATTTATTTCACTTCATATCACCTCAGTGTACATCCATTTAGATATAAATGTCATTGGTTTCTCATTCTTTATGGCTGAATGGTACTCAATTTATTTTTTTTAAAAAACCACACATTTTCTTTATCCAGTCTTCAATTCATGGGCATTTGGGTTGTTTCCAAGTTTTAGCTATTATTAACTGTGCTGCGATGAACATGGGTGCACATATATCTCTGTGGTGTGATTCATTTAATTCTTTTGGGAAGATACTCAGCTGGAGAGTAGCTGGGTCAAATGGGACCTGAAATTCTAGTTTATTTACCTAGCTCCACACTGATTTCCACAGTGGTTGCACCAGTCCACACTACCAACAACAGCGCAGAATATTTTTTCCCCCACAATCCCACCCGCATTTTCTATTGTTTGATTTCTTGATAGCAGCTATTCTTTCTGGAATGAGGTATAATATCAACGTTGTTTTCATCTGATTTTCTTAAATTGCCAGTGATGTTCAACATTTTCTCATGTTAAATTGTAGCTTCTACTTCTATGTCTGAGAAATGTCTATTTTAGATGCCCATTTTTGATTGGGTCTTTATATTTGTGGGGCCTGAACTTTAAAAAATTCTTTATATTTTCTAGATAGTAGATGTTTTTTTCAAGGAAGAGCTGGTAAAATATTTTCCAATTTTCTAGGTTGTATCTTAGCTCTGTTGTTGATTTCTCTTGCTGTGCAGAACCTTTTTTAAAAGATGAGATGCCAGTTGTTCATTCTTTGGTCTAGTACATTTGAAATTGAGGTTTTTATCATGAACTATTTTCCCACATCAATGTCTTCAAGAATTCTACTTATACTCTCTTCCAGCCAATTTATGTTTCTGTTTTAATATTTAAATCATTGATCCATTTCAATTATAGTTTAGTAAAGTGTTAGAGTTATAGAGTTTTAATCTTTTGCAAGTTAAAACCCAGTTTTCCCAAAACCATTTATTAAAGAGACCATCTTTCCTCTAGTGAGGGTTTTTGGATCCTTTGTTAAATATGAGGTGGTTGAGTATATCTGGAGTTGTTTCTGCGTCTTCTTATCTGTCATCTGGCCCTTTGGTGTCTTTTTTACTAGTAACATACTGTTTTTATCATGGTAGCTTTATAGTGTAGTTTTAAGTTGGGGATTGTGATACACCCTACCTTGTCTTTGTTCCTTAGAATTGCTTTTGCTATGGTAAGTGTCTTCTTGTTTGAAATGAATTCTTGGGTTGTTTTTTTGAAGATCTGTGAAGTATGCTGTTGGAATTTCCATTGGGACTGTACTGAAGCTATACAAAAGTTTTAGAAGTACGGCCATTTGATTTTTCCTTTCCTATCTTTATTCCTTTTATTTATCTTGTCAAATTGCTGTGGTTGCTTTTTTCAGAACCATATTGAACAGGAGTGGTGATAGTTGGCATCTTTGTCTTGTTCCTGACTTTAGCTTAAACGATTTCAGTTTTTGACTATTTAGTATGATATTGGCTATTGATTTTTCACAGATGGCTTTTATCAAATTGAGGAAGAGACCATCTATTCCAATTTTCTGTAGGGATTTTATCATAAATGCATGTTGGATTTTGTCAAATGTTTTTTATGCATATATTGAGATGATCATATATATTTCATCTTTGGCTCTATTAATATAATGTATTACCTTTATTGATTTTTATATGTTGAACCACACCTGTATCCCTAGCATGACTCCCACTTAGTCAGAGTATATGACCTTCTTGATAATTTTGTGCATTCCATTTGCCAGTATCTTAGTAAGGATTTTTACATCTATGTTCATTAATGAGATTGGTCTATAGTTCTTTTTCAGTTGCATCTTTCTCTGCTTTGGGGATCAAGGTGATGTATGCTTCCAGAAATAAATTTGGGAGCATTGCTTCCCTTTTGATTTCATTGAAGAGCTTAAACAATAATATCAGTAGTTCCTCTTTAAATGTCTTGTAGAACTCAGCAGTGAAGACACCAGGGCCTAGGATTTTCTTTTTTTGTTTTAAATTAAATTTATTGGTACATTTTAGGGATACAGTAGAGTTACATTCATTGTTGGGATCTTGTACATCTACATGACTGGTCTTGGTTCTCAATTTTCCCCTTGTCCCTCTTACATGGTAAGTTTTTAATTACATTTTCCATTTCATTGGTTGACATTGGGTTGTTTAGAGTTTTTAGGTTATCTTTGTTCAACTTTGGTAAATCATATGAATCTAAGAACCTGTCCATTTCTTCTGCATTTTGGATCTTATTGGCATATAAGTTTTCCAAAAAGGTATTGATGATCCTATGGATTTCTGGTGGGTCTGTTGTAATTTCACACCTTTCAATGCCAATTGCATGGATTTGGCCCTTTACTACTACTATTTCTTCTTCTTCTTCTTCTTCTTCTTCTTCTTCTTCTTCTTCTTCTTCTTCTTCTTCTTCTTCTTCTTCTTTTCTTCTTCTTCTTCTTCTTTTTTGGATAAAGTTGGCTAAGGACTTATCAATTTTGTTTAGTCAGTCTCCATTGCATTAATTTCTGTGCTAATCTTTGTAATTTCCTTCCTTTTATGAGCTTTGGCCTTTTCCTGTGCTTCTTTTTCTATAAGCATGAGGTTCAGTATCAGGTGGCTTTGTTGTGCTCTGTCTGTTTTACTAATATACATAATCAGTTCTATAAATTTCCCTTATAAGACTGCTTTCAATGTATCCCATAGATTCTGATATTTTGTATTCTCATTGTCATTTAAATGTAGGAAATACCTGATTTCTTCTTTGATATCCTCTTGACCCTTTGGTTATTCTTGAGTTTGTCATTCAATTTCCATGTGTTTGTGAAATTGTTGCTGTTTCTTTTGCTATTGATCTCACATTTAATCCCACTATGATCTGTTAGTATGCACTTCACTTCAATTCCTGTGCACTTACTCAGGAATTTTCTATGAGTAAGCATGTGGTTTATTTTGGAGAAAGACCCATGTGCAGCTGTGAAGAGTGTGTGTTCTGATTTTGTGGGGTGGAACACTCCGTAAACATCTGTTAAGTTCCTTTGTTCAAGAATTTGATTGAGTTATAGCATATTGTTGTTTACTTTCTGGCTAGTTGATTTATCTCTTTGTGAGAGGGGGATATTGAGGCCCCCACTACTATTCTGTTGGTGCTTATTTCATTTTTCATGTCTGTTAGTATTTATTTAAATAGTTGGGGCACTTGTTTTGGGGTCACATATTTTTATTGTCATCTCTCCCTCTTGTATTGTTCACATTACAAGCATATAGTGTCCCTCTTCAGTTCTTCAGTTCTTCAGTGCTGGCTTGAAATTCAGTGATCTGCAAAGATTATAGATAGTCCAGCTTTTCTCTGCTTTCCTGTCACATGGAGTATTATTTTACATCCTTTAACTATCAACCTATGAATTTATTTTTAATCAAATGAGTTTCTGGTATGCAGCATATCATTGGATCTTGCTCCTTGACCCATTCTGCCTATTTCTTTTGATTGGTGATTTGAAACCATTAACATTTATGTTTACAAGTAACATATATTGACCTATCCTTGTCATGACTTTTTCTTTTTGTTTGATTCTCCCTCTTTGCTCTTAATTTCTTTTCATGCCTGATGTATTCATTTTGCTGGGCTATCCTAGGGTTGTTATACTCATTGTCATTTCTGAGTACATATCTTAAAATGTTTTTTAGAGTGATGGTACAATATTCATGATATTCCTAAGGTACTCTTTATCATTGAAGTATCTTATTTCTCCATCAATTATGAAATATATTTTGCAGGATACATCAGTATGGGTTGGAGGCTGTTTTCCCTTAGGGCTTGTATTTCATCATTTCAAGCTCTTCTTGCCTTGAGGGATTGTGCTGAGAAGTCTGCAGTAATTCTTAAAGGCTTTCCTTTGTATGAGATTTGTTTCTTTTCTCTAACTTCTTGTACAATTTTGTTCTTTTGTTGGGATTCTGCAATCTTAACTATTATATTCCTATGTGTACATTTTTTATCATGGCTACTTGGAGTCCTGTGTGCGTCACTCATCTGTATGTCAAATTCTTTTCCCTTACTTGGGAAGTTTTCTGCCATTACTTCTGTGAACAGTTTTTTTTTTTATGTCATCAGCATGCTCCTGTATCATCATTGACTCCAATCAATCGTATATTGTTCTTCTTTGCGGTACCTAGCAGCTGTTGGATTGATTTCTAAAGTTATGCAAAAAGTGCATGAAAAGGTAAATAAATCAAAAACCAAAATGCAATATAACAGGGAACAAGGAGATAAATCTTTTGCAAAAGAGAAGGGGAGAATGCAATGTATGGGGAAGAGGGTGTAGGAGAGGAAGGGATGAAAAAGAGAATTAAAATGTGTTAATACATGTACCAACTCTCTGTGGTGAATATAATCATTACATATTGTATATATGTACTAATAAATATAAAACATCTTAATCTGGGAGCCAAAATAAACTTCTGTTTTAATAAAGCTCAGTTAAGGAGAAAAGTTCTAACATTGTGAACCCATGTGAGATTCAGAATTTTTTTTGCTCATTTGCTCCCCCATACTCTCTTCTCTCTTTCTCTGATTGCTATTTCCATTTCCTTTGTTGGACAGGAATAATTTTTCACACATTATGAAATCATGAGTTTGTAACAAAAAATAAGAAAGGTGTGGGTTTCCTTCAGAATTAGTTCATGCTTGAAACAGCAACAATAATAATCAGAAAAAATGTATCAAATATATCTTGTAGAGCAGTGGTTTCTATGGTATGACTTAGGGTTATCTAAGTGTTTCTAAGATTTGTCTAGTGAGCTCATGTTGCAGCCCTGTGGAATCCCGAGATGTTTGGTTAGTCAGTGTTTGGATTAAACCTCAGAATATCTAACTACTGTGTTGAGTTTCTTGACCAATCTCTGCTAAATCCTCTAAGTATGGAGTTAATGTTCCTAAGAGATCTCTCAAGATTTTAAAATGTGTTTCATAAGTGGAATGATTTAATTCAGAATGAGGTCCTATCTTTGCTTTCAAGGTATGTTCTCACCTAGCCATTAAAGTCATCATGTCAGTGGAAGAACATCCATGTAGGTGAGAAAAGCAAATATTAGACACAGTACCTTGGAGTTTATAGTTTGTGAGACTCTTTCTTTGGAAATTAAGCAACTACTTTAGCAATGAATTCTAGAGGAAGCTTTGTAACTATGTTGATAACATTTTCTGTCTTGTCCTAAGGATAATTCTTCCCTCAATGTGATACGTAGTATATCAATAAACTAAATAAACCAGACAACAAAAATCACTAAATGAAGGTGCAAAAAATACACAAACTCCAATAAAAACAATTGCAATTAAAATATTTATGTTTTCAGATGACAGAGACTTATAAGAGAACACAGATTTAGTCCAAACAGTAGTGCCCTTTAGAGTAATGGTGTTTCTCTTGTGGGAAGGAAGAATCTGAAATATCAGTAATTCTCATTTGGTGTAATGTTGAACGTGAACACTATGAATTTAACCCAAGCCACTGTACTAGGTTATTGAATGGAACAAGTATTCAACAGAATGAGAGGCCCAGAGACATTTATTTGCTTAATTGTACCTGCCTGATGTCTGTGCTCTTTAGATGTAGTGTGAAAATCACTTCCTAATGTGTACTTCTTAGTCTGTTGCATTGTATATTTTAAATATGAAATTTTTATTTTAGAAATTATACCATTATAATATTGAGGGAGAAAACACTCAAGGGAATTATTCAATAATGATAAATGAATAGAGTAATATGAGCAAGCACAGTGATGCTCATGAGAGAATATCATATTATATTTTCCCATCCTGTTGGTGGATGTGTTTAAGTGTGTGTGTGTATGTGTGTGTGTGTGTGTGTTACAAGAGCAATAATATTTGGCAATTTTCATCATTCAGAAAGATTTAATCGCTTCTCGGCCTTTTGGCTAAGATCAAGTGCAGAAAGATTTGATGTGTTTGGACAATTGAGTCAAGGGAAACAAAAGAGAGAATATAATGGTGAAGAAAATTATAGGGGAGGGCAGGGGAATGGGGAAAAATAAGAACCAAGATGCATCGTGCAGAGGTATAAGATCCCAATGTTGAATGTAACTGTAATGTATACCTAAAAAGTACCAATAAATAATGAAAACAAACAAAAAACACAAAACAAAAAGAAAATTATAGGGAACAGTTTCTGTGCTCAGTCTATCTCAAAACCTTAGTAGTGAAATAAATCAGACTTCTCTTGGTCAAAACAAATCTTAGTTATACAAAAATGAAAGTGAAGAAAGCAATATCAATGATGTTTATATTAATTTGACGTGGATATATGGGAACACAGTAGTTAACATCAATAGCGTATGTGCATGAATCACAAAATTATGAATATGTAAGGTAAGAAAGGTTTACATGGAAAAGTCTACACTATTGGGAAGTTTTATGCATTTTCAAGCCTGCATAAATACACATAATTTTATTATTATGTCTCCAGTAAGTGAAACTATAGGGATTCCAAAAACACTGGCTATCAAACTGTAAAAAATTCAAATAGGTCAGTAGCCTATTTTAATTTATTCTTATTGCAAAAAGTAAAAGATCTTTATTTGGAGAGTCCAACTTCAAGTAACTCATTTTTTAATTTTTACATCTCAGATAACCTACTACACTACACTGATATGAGTTACTCTCCCATAATTTGTATTATGTTTCTAGTATTTTTTCAAATAACAGATTTCAATGCATTGCATTTAATGTATTTTTAAAAATTATGTAAAGAAAACCCTACTATATGTGCTTCTTACAAGTGCTACCCTTTTTAATGCATTTTTATTTAAATTGGCATGCAGTGGTTCCTTGGTACCAATTAATTGGTTCTGGCAGGAATGAGGAGTACCAAGAACAACCAGTACCAAATAGTTTTGCCTGGAAAAGGTAGCAAGTCATTAAGAAAGTTGTAACTGTAATGCTGGGTACAAAATGACAAGTTCCAGGACAAAGTACTTGCAACAAAATGCATCAACTACCCAATTTGAGGGGTTTCAAAACAATCAACATCCAAGGTATAATTATATTTAGTTCTCTATCATAAATTTTACTAAAAGAGTCACTTTATTTAACTAAATGGTCACTCTCTTTTTATTTCTGCTTTCTCTAGTTGGTACATGTTATGGTTGCTACCTTTTGATTATGACTACACATGCAATTTAGAACTATGCATGGGAGCATTACGATGTTCAAGACAGCATGCCCAGAAAAGTCCAGGAGAAGAATGGGAGGGAAATATCAGGTGGTGAGTTCTATGTGCTTTCATTGTATTTATTCATTGAAAAATACTTGCAACAGACATAAACAAATGTCAACACTGGTTAAGTTTGAAAAAGACATAATTGGTCTTGTGTTGCTCTTGTTAATCACATAATCTCTGCTGCTTCTCTTTAAAAATATTTGGCAGTTTTAGAAAACAAAAGACGAATTTTGGTATTCTGGAAATTGGCCATAATTCCAACTACTTGGGATACTGAAGAAGGAGTATCACATATTTAAGTCTAGCATGGAAACTTACTGAAATACTGTCTCAAAATAAAACAAATAAATTTGAATAATGGGAAATAGGAAATCTGCTCTGTATATCTATATTTTCCCCAGAGTCCTTACAGTCCTACACCAAAGGGACAAGATAAAAGTTCTTTATATAGTGATGGCTCAAAGAGCAGCAAATAGAATAAGAAAGGAAAAGATTGATATGGGCTCAGTTGTGTTCCCTTTATCATCTACATATTTTAATCTTAATCCTCAGTACAGCAAATATGACCACAGTGGAGAGGATTTGTAGAAACCATAATGAATTTAGAATGTGGTCTTTAGCATGAGTCCCTAACTAATATGACTGGAACACTTGTAAAAAGTGTAGGTTAGGACACCTTCCTCCAGAGGAAATACCACAAGGAGACACAGAGAGAACACAGCCATCTACACAAAAAAGGAGAGCGTTCTCAGAACTAAACCTGATCATTCACCTTTTACCTTACAGAACTAAACAGAAAACATTTCTGATAATCATCTACCCATTTTATTGTAGCACTTTGTTAGAGCAACTGCAGAAAGCAACTGATCAAAGAACTCTTCTTCACCACACAAAAAATTCAAGCCAATGTCAAAAAAGAGAGAGCAGTCGTCCAGAAGAATGAAAGCTGTATGAATGGAATGTGAAATATTAATAAAAATATGTCAAGAAGGTGACAGGAAGGCAGTAGACTTTGAGTAAAATTGTTTCCCGTTATCTTATACTTGTGATTTCTTCACTGCTTCCCATAAATTAAACTGAAGCAAATGCCTACAGTCAGACCCAGATCATAACTTGGGGATTTTGCATAAACAAGCTGGCTTCTCTGAAACTGCTATTAGCATCTCACCTGTTGAAAATAGAGGACCTGATATCAGGAAGGGCAGACATAGGGAATGGATTTGTTTGGATCAAGGATGATCATCCTGGAGGAAGGTAGAGCTTCTGCTTTATGAATGGACAAGGTTTTTGAGTGAGGTTTCCACTAGCCCTCTTCTAGTCTCTCTACCCTGGGGTATCAGTATTCAAAGCTCCTCATTAGGCCACAAATAATACTAGGATTCTGATCCCCGGAGCACATATCCCCAAAGACCAATTCTACAAAGGACAGGAATTTAGGATGCCTGATTTCCTGATTTTTGAGGGCAGGCATGTCTCATCCACATCCCTCTATTGTTTCTGCCCACAACCATTTCACATACCTCACACACATGGTACATTGACTTTACAGATGAATTTCCATTTGAGCTGCCTCTATTACAATTCAAGAAGAATTATTGAATTTAAGTGTGAAAACAGAGCATATACACGTATGCACGAAATAATTACAAACATAGATAAAATATGGTAAAATAGCATATACTCAAATATGTTCCTTCATAATTGTATCAATAGTTCTAGAGCCTTAATTTGTTTTATATATTTAGTATTAAATATTTTAACCTCTTTTCATTGGCCACAGGTGACGATACTTTAAAACAGATTATCCCTTAATTTAGTGTATGAATAACATTCCAGTAATATAGAGTATTCTCAATGTACATTTTTACTAACCTTAGGTGAGCATGAGCTGAAATTATGTTTTATGTTTTAAATTTTGTTTTTAATTCATGTATGAAATGACTAAAAGCAGAAGAATGTAGTTGTCTCTATTTCAAGAATTTGATTACACCTCAGTACTCATTGCTTACTCTGTATGAATGTACATTTTACACCCTTTTATAATTAATGGTTTCAATAATTGCATATTCTATATTTCATGTTTTTTATGATTTGTTCCTCTATAAATATTCTGAGGTAAAACTTTCATGATATATTACTTAAAAATCAATTTATGAGATGATAGCTTACTAAAGTCTTTCTCAACCATCTTCACTCAAGTAACTATCAAAACACATCAGTAATACATAAAAGTCAAAAACACCAATAAGATTACAAAGCAGAAAGATAAAATTCTCCAGGTATTAAAATAGAATTCAAATGTAATAGGATGAATCCTCAGAAGCTATAGCACACTATGAACTTATCGCCATGAGAAGAAACTACTTTTTCCAGCTAAGACTCAATGTCATTGGAAGAGATTGTTGGCATGGAAAGAGATTGAGCTTTTGTATTTGAGAAATGGGGGGAAACTCCAGAGTCGAGAGCTCTTTCATTTCACTACTGTTGACCTGAATAATTGAATGTTTTAGAAATACCTCCAAGTAAGAATCCAACCAAGCTCATTGTTGGTTTGGTTGGTGTATTTTTAATGTTTACATTATGAATAAACACAGTGTGGTAGTTAACAAAATTCAGGAGAGGAGACCTGAGGTAGGACTGAAGGTGTCAACTGTGTTTAAAATATATAAAGAACCCCAAAAAATCAGACACGCCCAAATACAAAGACCCAATTAAAAAATGGGCATCTCAAATGAACAGACATTTCTCAGACAAAGAAGAAAAAGCAACAAATAAATATATGAAAAAATGTTCAACATCAATGGTCATTTGAGAGATGCAGATGCAAACAACACTGAGATTTCACCTCACCCCAGAAAGAATGGCTGCTATCAAGAAATCAAACAATTCCAAATGCTAGAGGGGTTGTTGGGAGAAAGGAACGCTTCTCCATTGTTGGTGGGAGTGCAGACCGCGGAAATCAATATGAAGATACCTCAAAGAACTAGGTATAGAGGATCCATTTGTAGCAAATATCCCTTTGCTGGATATCTTTTCAAAATAATTAAAAGAATCATACCAGAGTGATATTTGTGCACCCATGTTTATAGCAGCACAGTTCATAATAGCTAAAACTTGAAAACAACCCAAACCCAAATGCCCATCAGCTGGAGATTGGATAAAGATGCGGTTTTTCTATAAAATGGAGTACTACTAAGCCATAAAGAATGAAAAAAACTAGAAACATTTATAGCTAAATATATGCACATTGAGGCTATACTCAAGTTTAATAAATAGGACACATAAGTAAATATGGAATAGTTTCTCTGGTGTTAAAAACTAAAAGTGTAAATAAAGCTCAAATGGTGTAATTGGGACTGTGAAATAGGAGGAAAATGGCTGAAAGGCAAGTGGGAAGAGGAGGGCAAAGGAAATAAGGGAAAAGAAAAAATGTGAAAAATAGAAACAATGTATGTATAAATAGGGATGGGTAAAGGTGGTGAGGGAGGGCAGGGCTATGGGGGAAAAACAAGAACCAAGATATATCATGTAAAGTTAAGAGATCCCAATGATAAATGTAATTGCATTGTTTGCTTTAAATGTACCAGTAAACAATGAAAAAAAAGATGCCAACTAGGAACCTATAGGATGTAAAATCACATCAAAATGTGTTTGGGTGAACCTCAAAAAATTATAGGAGGAGAATTTAAGAAAGTGAGTATTGAGCTCTCTCCAAAGAGTTTTTGTATAAAGAGAAAATAGAAGTGACAGTGTAGTTAATTGAACAGGAAATTCTGATTTTGAAAAAAGAGATGATTTTTAGAGAAATATGTCTAATATGAGACGAGAGTGAATTGGTTCTGTATAGAATTGTTAGTCTAGTCTAACCATATACAGATCAATGTATTTTTGTCTCAAATAAATAAGCTAAATGTGGTAGCAGACATGAGTAATTCCAAGTATAGTGGAGAATGCGGCAAAAAGATTACTAAGTTGGAGACTACCCCAGAGAAATAAAAAAGAACTTTCTCAAACAATAGATGTCTGAGGATATAGAGCATCAGTAGAACATTTGCCTAATGTATGGGGCGCCTTCGATCCAAGGTTCAAAATCATGAATTAATGAATTAAAAATCATCTTGAACACAAGAAGTATTTTAAAGTCATCAATCATAAACATTCACTAACGAAATTGAACTAAACCGTTTCTTATACAAGTTGTAACAACTGCTCATTCCTTGGTCTTTGTAAGATTAAAGGAAAAATTTCAGCAACGATAGGAAAGGGATATTTTATATATTGTTTTTCTTTATTTTATTTATTAATTTGATCAGTAATTTTAAATATAATGATCAGATTCATCCTAGGAAGTTTTTATCTGCATATGATATATCTTTTTTCTTCGTTTTTTCCCACTGCCCTCTGTGGGGAACCACCCAATTGATTATGCACAGACAAGCAGTAAGCAGAGCACACTGTAGAGTTACATCACAATTTGCACGTTCTAATAAATGAGTCCTATCGAAGCCTGTGTGACTCATAGGGGCATTGCAGATGTCCTGCAGGTCAGTATCAGCCCTGTGAACCAATGGCCATGACAGACGCCAAAAAAAGCTATGGGGCTTAATATGAGAAAACACACAGCTGAGGTCAGAGTGACTCAGGCTCAAATTCTGGGGTAATAAATCTAGGGTAATTATTCTTCCCAAATTTTTTTTGTTACCTGGGATTGAACTTGGGAGGTGGGCAGTGGAATCCTGAGCTAAATCGTCAGCCCTCTTTCCATCTTTTCTTGTGTTCGACTAATGTATCATAGCATCTCCCATAGTCATCTAATTGACTGATTTTTCTTGACTCCTGGATTTACTCTGCGGTACTCATGGATGAGTCATTTTTCAATGAGCTGCAGGTAAGATAAAAATAACATCAACAGGGTGTATTAAAGTCACATTTATTTCTCATGGTTTCAAAGTCCAAGTTAAGGGCCAGAAGTTTCAGACCCTCTCTACAGTCTGCAGATGGCAAGCATTTCGGTTGTAACCCTGACAGAGAGGAAGCTCTAAAGTGGTGTTTTATATGTGAATGAACAGGGGGATATTAAAAAAACCTGCTCTGTGCTCAGATTGTTAGATGCAGAAAATATGACGTAGGTTAAAATTTGCCTTCTACAAAAGGAAAAATACCAAACTCATTCCTTGGAACTAACATTAACCTGATACCAAAACCAAACAAGTTCTCAAGAAAAAAATAAAACTACAGTTCAATTTCCCAATAAACAAATATTGTAATCTCTATTAAACATAGAATATGGAAGACAATGTTGACAAAACAAATTATATTAAAACTAAGCACTTGAAGTCACCTACTATAGTATAGCATAACATGTGCAAAAGGACTGTATACCTAAAGAATAAATTTTATATTTGTATATAAAATTATTAAAATTAAATCATATATTAAATTGTATATTAAAGTTGTATATGTATATATTTAAATTACATTAAACTTACAAATTAATAAAATTATAAAAAGCTTGAGAAATTATGAACACATATTTCACCAGAGAAAAAGTGCCTATAATATATGAAATTACTCTAAATCTCCTAAGAGAAAAATAAGTTAAATACTATTTTATAAATGTTACATTATCAGAATAATGGTAACTATTCATGGGAACATGTGCAACATCAAGAATATCTACTAGAATTGTAAAATATTCCAACCACTTAAAAAATATCTCAATAACTGCCCAAAAGTAAAACAATTAACTCCTATAACCAGTACTTCTACCCCACACTTATGAGTCTTACTTCCTCCAGAAGACAAGGAAGAGCATATTCAACTGACTTTATTCACAAAGCAGCAAAAGTACATAGCAATATTTCATCAACATCTTCACTTCATCTTATTTTTAATGTCATAATGCATAACAAAATATGGAGTTTGAAAATGAATGAAAGTACAGCATGACAATAATGCAAAGATTGAAACACAAGATAAGAGTAGCATTAAAACAGTGAATTCTTTTATTAAACATAAATGTTAACAGCCGGACATGGTGGTGCATGCCTGGGTTACACAGTGAGTTCCAGGTCAGTCTCAACTACATAGTGTGACCCTATCTCAAAAAACAAAACAAAACAAAGAAACCTTAAATGTTAACAAGAATACGATAAATGCACATTGATGATGAAAATATATTAGAGTTCTATGAAAATGACAGAGCAAAGTAATCAAATACTGGCAATTAAATGCTTTCTGCATGAATACTGTTTCCCCTCCATGGTTACACTGTGTTTCTTTTTCCATGTCTGCACTATTTCTGTCCAGCTTCTGAAGAAACATAGAGTTACACAAAACAGCCACTGAAATTAGCAAAAGAGTTTCCACTCTGTCAAATCTGCTTTTCTCATCAAGTAACATTCACCTATTTTTATACAAGTTAACCACAAATTAGTGGGACAGGACCTGGACATATTTACCAGGTCAACATTCAATCCACTGCAGAGATTCAGTTTGGTTGATCCGTTAAAAAGTTACTTATTGTTTGACACAAAGCAAGGCTATCATTTTCTGTTTATGGCATCATGTTCAGACACATTACCTGATTTTGCTACTATTACCTAGTGCCCTGGGTAGGAAATGGTCCTAGGAAGAAGTCAGTTCATGGAGGATTAAGTGATGTGAACCCTATTTTTTCCTGATACTCTTGTCACACATTCTAAAAACAAGGGTAAATCTCTTTATAGTTATAATGTAAAAGTGTTAGTTTTTTTTTCTATACTAGGACTGAAAGAAGCTTATTTAATGAGTTTCAGCTATCTACCAATCATCTCCAGTCACTGATACCATCTATTTTTTTGCCAATTTCATAGATGAGGACCCTAAATATGTTTGATTCGTCTATTCTCACAGCAGAAGTGTGGAGTCAGCTACTTACAATTCTAAGTAACTGCCTCATAACCAACTACAAGTGTCCCACCTCTTGTCTCACAGTAGGACTGAATCTAGGCTGTATTTAATAAGGTGGAAACTATATTCTAGAGATCATAACAGATTTGATTCAGCATTTTCCTGACCTTACATACTATCTCCAACTTGCCTTTTTGCTACAACAAAATTTGCTAAAACTACAATCCCTTCTTCAGGTTCTACTTCCGTGATTTTCTTTTTGTTTTTAGAATTGACATAATTTGTTACAGAGCTAGACATAAGGCATGGTGAGGTTTGGAATCGGGCATAATGTGAAGCATTCTGGCTCACCAGGAATCTTGTCCTTGTGAATTACTCGAGAAACCCAAGTCCAAGGCAAATGACACATCATAGAAGAGAAGGCTTTCTAGTGCTGAGTCTCCACAAGGCTTCCTTCATGTCCTTGTTTCTCAGGCTATAGATAAAGGGGTTCAGCACTTGAGGAAGCACAGAATACATCACTGAAGCCACTGCAGTATTGTTGGGGGAGTCAGTCACTGCAGAACTAATGTATACCCCCAAACCTGTCCCATAGAACAAGGAGACAACAGACAGGTGAGACACACAGGTAGAAAAGGCCTTATACTTTCCTCCTGAAGATGACATCCTCAAAACAGAGGACACAATGTGAATATAAGAGTATATAATTCCAGAGAGTAGAATACCAGCACATATGCAAGATGAAATGTATATCAGGATGTTATCAATGATGGTATCAGAACAGGCGAGCTTGATGACCTGAGCAAGTTCACAGAAGAAGTGGGTGATGTCCAGGTCTGTGCAGAAGGAC
>NW_022974579.1:0-1056 GCF_012274545.1 Fukomys damarensis
GAGATAGAGTAATTAACAACAGAAACAATCACACATGACAATACCTCATGTTTTTCCAGAACGAAGAAATGGTGATCTTTGGCTATATTTGTTTCAGGTCTTTTAAAATGAAGTAATAAAATAACAGTCATACAAAATTTACCACTTTGATGTTCCTCTTGACCCTCCTCTTCTCTTCCTAAAGTAATGCCATCTGAATGCTGTTCTTTACCCCACAGGTGATCCTATTTTGTATATGTAGTAATAAATAAAATGCAATAAACATAACACCCATCAATTAGACATAGGAACATAGATTCTGTGGTGATAATATAGTTGAATACACTGGTAGTTAAGTCTCATGAAACTGGACTAAATAAATCAATATTAATAAAAAAGGATTCACAAAAATGTCAATTATAAATGGCATATTCAATACAGTCCAGTTTACAAGCAACTTTTATAAGGCAATGCATTGCACATTTTATTATTTGGAAAAATACTTCCAAATATAACATAAATTATAGGAAACTAATGTGCATCACAATAATGTAGTAATTTACCTGGGGAAGAAAGAAATTTAAAGTTTGAGCAAGTCCACTGAACAAGATGCTTCAAATATGCCTTTTATTATTTCTTCAGTGAAACACTTAAAATGAGTATGGTAAAGAAGGTAAATTGTTTGTATATATTAAATGTAAATTTGGTAGCCAGCCTGCATTGTTTACCTTTATTGTGCATGCAGGATCAGTTATGATAACATTCATACCTGTTCAGGTTAAAAATGCTTAACATTTTTATAGGTTAGATTTTTCCATCTAATTTTCCCTAATTTTAGGAATTCATAATTTTTGGGTACTCATGGTTCTCATTCATTTATTATTTAATAAATTTTCTTCAACAGATTTATATATCCAGGCCAAATGAATATTTGCATTTCTGATGTTATTTTCCTTCCTTTTCTGTATAAGGAAGGCTCTTAGTGGTAGTTTCAGCATAAGCACCATTCCACATGATTTGTGTTCATCAAGCTAGTGATGTTACTTCTTTCTTTCTGATTAACTCAACCACCTCACC
>NW_022974580.1:0-16253 GCF_012274545.1 Fukomys damarensis
AATTATATTGCTGTTAGACTTTGTGGCATCAGACAGAGGTGATGTAATTACAGCTTCCAAGCAAGGATGCTTATAATTTCCTCCCTTCTATATACCATAAATGAAAACAATATGTTGGAGTGGAGATAGTAAAATTATACTTTTTCTACTAACCCTGCTCTCTAGCTCTAATCTATTTAGCTCCAATAGAAGTCACATTTCCTGGGAGTGTAGTATTGTATTATATAATTTTCAGTCAGAGTTAAACTATCAGTACATCCTTCAGATCTTCTTATATGTACTTTCTCTTAGGCCTGTTCACTGGAATGTCATCGGATGTTCCCACTTGAACTGCAGTTTCACCTTGGCAGGACCACAAAATATGTTGTGCATATTCTTGGAAGAAGTACTGCATCGTGATCCTATCCCTGGAGTGTTCTTCAATTCCAGATCTATCCCAAAACACAAACAAAATAAAATGAGTACATGAGGCTATTTCAACATAAAAATGCATGGAAGACATGTTAATTTTTTCTTTTGTTGTATTCTATGCCATCCTTTAAATGATCACCAAAATGAAGATCAATGTGATTTTGAGTGAAAATTCTTTGGATCTGACTCAAACGCATTTATCTTCTGCCAGAATGAGAGGAGTCTGCTGCATGATTTAAGTTTGCCGACTTAGATGATTTTTTTTTCTGACCGACACTTGTTCCTTGTTTCTAATTTATGAAGAACATTCCAAGGAGCTTTCTCCATAAAGAGAGCAGTTATGTATAGATAGACTCAATGAATGCTTTTTTTTTTCATAATGTTCCATTTACTAAGGACAACAGATGGACATTCTAAGCCGTTAATAAATGCAGACGAAAGATGATCTGCTTGCCTGGCTGGCTGGCTGGCTGTTACTTTAGCAGAGTTGTCCCAAGATGAAACAATGACTTCAGCAAAGATGAATGCTCCCCAGTTGTTTAAATAGATGGGTCAAAATTTGTTTTACTAGGTAGTAAACACACGCAGTGTTCACTGGCAATTTGCAAGCTTTAATAATCATATAAATGAATCATACACTGATTTGAATATTTGACAATTTATTGTCATTCTCAATAAAGGGTTTTGGATACAGAACATATAATTATTTCGTAATTCCATTTAAAAGGGTATAGGGCTAATCGAGCATGTTGCTAATAGGAGACAACCAAGTGAAGAGACCACACAGCTGCTAATTTCCATAATCTATACTGCATATTCTGGCAGGAATTCTTGAATATAACTCTATTCTGAAATCTTATGTCATAGTAGCTTCATAAACATTCCACTTCTTTCTCCACTTGGCAGAAATACTGCTTAGGTAAAAATGGAATAGGCATACAGTCAGCCTTGCACCAATGTGGTTTACATAAAAAGGATGATCACCTAATCCAAGCCCATAGAAGGTTAACAAATTTAGGCATGCCTAAGCTAACGGGATACTTGAATGCCAAATTAGTGTAGCCATTTTCAAATAAGCTTGAGCATTAGGTTCTGAAATGTTTGACAGTGCCTAATGAGCCATCATCGTAAGCAATAGAGTGTTAAAATGGAAAAAAAGAAAATACTGTTTGAGTTGCAGATTTCCTGATTATTTTTAGATTTTCCACAGCATTATTTTCCTAATGTAAATGGCATGTGAATGACTACTGCTTCTGAGTTTAGATCTGAGACTGACGAACTGTGACCAAATAACCAGACATCACATTTTAATTCTGATTCTTTGATCCCAAGCAAACTTAAGAATTGTCATGTTTTTCTTCTGCACTTAATAGGATTGATCATCTGGCACTCACAAAGGCCATCACAAGAAAACCCTGTGATCCTCCTATCTGAAGCATGTAGGTAAATGTTAAAAGTTGCATTGAAAGATGGCTTTTTATTGAAGTTGATGACAGTTATGAAGAATTTCAGTGATATTTTCCATCTGACTCGAGTTATTCAAAATAGTCCATAGCAGTCTTTGTAGTTAAAAGAGTGAATTCTGGGAAGGAGGATCAGTCTACACAAGGTTACCTCAGGGGGAATAGCATGCGTGTTTGCAGCAGATGGTGAGAGCCTCCTTCTGCTCCATACTCCCAAGAGGGATGATAAGGAATTCACCCTCCATACTGAAGGAGCCATTTCAGGAACTCCCAAGGGACCAGGAAGGTGGCAAAGGCTCGCTCCACGGTGAGTCAGGTGTGCCTTCCACCTTTGGCTGGGATACTGCCCACACTAAACCATGGCTGGCCCTTTCCCCCTTTTGACCCCTTTTTTCTAGAAATAGCCAATCCTCTGTCAGGTTAGCCTTCATGAATTTGTATCCTTTTTTTGGTTGGTTGGTTTGAAATCATTTTCTCAGTCTCTTTTAAGGCAGTCAGCCTAAAAGCCTATCTGGCAGAAATGCCCCAACATTAAAAAAAAAGGATAATGCTCTCAGGTTCAGGAGTCTCAGACCTCTGACTTTCACTTCTGTTTATCACACTTTTGATCCCTCCTCACCCCAAGACTGCCTGAGTTTAACTTCCTTCAGAATTCATTTTCAATTGTTTCTTTCTTTCCCTTTCCTTTTTTTCCTGGATAAGACATTGATTACTCTTCCTATAACTTTGAAAATATCCATCAGATACTTTGTTTTCTTTTTCCCTAGACCCCTGAAAACATCTGCTTTGGCTCAAAATCACAACCAATTGCTTTAGCAGGATTATTCTAAACCAAACAGGCTTCGGTTACGTAAGTATCCCATAGGTAAACAAACTATATTTTCCATGTTAATCCTTTTTTAATCCAACAAGAAGGCATTTTGCACAAGCATGTCAATCTATTAAAAAGGCAAATATCAGAGAACTACAGAATGTCAGAGCTGGCAAGGAAGGCACCAGGAGGTCATCTAAAATAGCACTTTCACTTTTCATATTAGGAGACTGGGGCCCGGTGAGGACGAGTTGCCAACAGCTTCATTAAAGCTAAGGACAGAACTGAAAGTGAACTGCTTATCAGGAAGTATAATGATGTCTGTGACTTAGTTTGCAATGGGCCCAAAAATAAGAAGGATAGAGGGATGGATAGAGGAATAGATACAGGGTTCATCAAGAAGAGTAAAATGTTACTCGTGTAACCTAGGTGGTGAGTTTAGGATGATTCCCTATAAAAGTCTTTCAACCCTTCATTTTATTTCTGAAAACTTTCATGATAATAGGACATTTGAACATGACAACAACCTTATGATTTGGTAAATAAAGAAAATTGGGATTAGATGCTTAGTAAAATGTCCAGTGTACGTTTGGGGGAAAGCTAGTGTTTGCAGTCAAGGTAAACAATGTAATTTGGAATCTTATTTACAGAGGAAATACATCTTCCAAATGTGTTGGAGTAATTCAGAGAGAGAAAATAAGTCTTTTATTTACTTCGGTATTCTTGCAATTCCAAGTGAAACAAACAAACAAACAAACAAACAAACATTCGCACATTGTAGTAGCTGTCTTGGTTTCCGTAACTGAAAAGTCTGAGAGTAAAGCTCATTTGAGACTGGGCTCAATCCAAGTTACCTGCTCCCAAATTCTCCATTTCCAAAACAAAACAAAAAAAAAAAACCAAAGCCGGGCGTGGTGGCACAGGCCTGTAAACCCAGCACTCGGGAAGCTGAGGCAGGAGGATTGCTGTGAGTTCGAGACTATCCTAGGCTACATAGTGAGTTCCAGGTCAGTCTCAACTACATACTGAGATCCTGTCTCAAAAACAAAAAACAAAACAAAAACAAATTCTCCATTTCCTAGGTGTGATCTTTTCAAAAGGACCTCTGTTCTCATTTTAGCCTCTGCCTTCACAGTCACAAGGCTCTCCAGACTTCCTTGCTTATAAGTGCACAGGCCCAAACAGAAAAGGGACGTGAGCATTCTTCTCCAAATTGTAGACACACAAATTCAGACTGACCCTCAGCATTTTGTCCTGAATAATGTGTCCATACATGACCCCCAACCAAGGAAATAGACTGTAATACTGTGAACATACGGAAGCTGCCATGTTCACATGGACTTTGAAGTGAGGAGGCCAATGTCTTAAGAGAAATTCGAATGTGTTTTCCAAAATGCTAGGGATGGTGGCCAAACTATTAAAATGAAATGTACCGCAAGTTTGTTTTTTTTTTTTTCCCAATATCTCCCAAGTTGCTGAGGAAATCATTTTAAAGCACAAATTGACAGCAAGTCCCAGAGGTCTCCAGGTGTGACCTATCTTCTAGTGGATTTCTTAGTGTTTGTCTCAATTAAAGAATCTCTTCCCAAAGGATAACAAAGCAAAAAGCTAGAAGTAGCCCATTTTAAGTAGAGGTATAAATGAGGGCTGGGGTTTTAGTTGAGCAGCACAGTACCTGCCTGGCAAATGTAAGGTCCTGAGTTTGATCACCAGTACTAGAAAAAAAAAAGAAAGAAAGAAAAGAAAAGAAAAAGAAAGTGGAGGTGTATATATAATTGTATTTGGGACTACTGGAACTATTTGGAGAACAATCCAGGACTTAGTTAAATCTGAGGATAATTTAAGAACTTGAGCTTTTGCAATATCTGGATTCCAGGGAGGAAAGAGATGTGATACAGTTTGGATTTAAATGTGATCCTAAGACAGTGTCGCTCTTGGAGACACTTTCTTGGAATCCATGATTTTTACCAGTCAAAATGGAATGCAAAATATAGTGACAGTTCTTATCTCTGACTAATATAAGTTCATTTCCAAAGAAATTTAAGGGAATGTACGAAATATGTCATTAAATAACTTGACTTGAGCTACTATGATACACACTCCAGTTTGCTGAATATCAGATGCACTGTTCAAACAAGACTATTATTATCTTCACAATCATAAGTTGAATGAGGCAGACCTAGCAGTGCTCTAAAGATGCTACAGCTGTCTACGCATTCCTTTTCCTAGGATAGAATGGCTGGATTCAGTAGTGGCACTCAACAGGGCCAACCTGTGAAAGCAAGCCAGAGTCTTGCTTGCATCAGCTGTCATGCGTGGAGCCAGAGGGCAGTGGAGTGCTCCAAGAGAGTTTCCCAGGCTACTTCCAGAGGTATGTATCTTAAATGGGCTAGGAGAACACGCAAGGCCAGAAGTTCCATTATCAGCCCTGCTGAACCAGCCAAAAGCTTCAGATAGCTTGAGAAGATTAGAAAAATAGACAGCAAGTCATGCCCAGCAAAGGACGGTGCCTAGGACAGACCCTGAAGATGGTGCCTCTAGCAATAGATTAAGTGAACTGGTTAAAATGGGGAAAGATATTGACTAGTTTTCTGTATTGTCTGGCAGTATGTTCACCAATTGAATTTGACCCATAGAAAAATAGCCCACCAGACCAGATCTGGTCTAAAAAGTTATTTGTAATTGTGGAATAAAATGATACCTGGAAACTGCCTTGAGAAGAGTTGTGTGCAAAATTGGAATTTTAAAGGTGCGATGATCCAATATTTTTCCCTGCTTTGTGTTTCTGTTTAATTGATGTTTTATTCCTTTTTATAGTTTTTCTTAGCTATTGGGGAGGCAGGGACCATGTCTCATTTCAACATTCCACCAGAAGAAGGTGTAAACGTCAAATACAGTATTTCTTTTTCATTCATTACAGGACTATTTACAGGGCGTGTCCTATGTATCAAGCCTTGTACTAGCCAATAAGGATGCAATGGGGAGTGATAATGTGAAGCTGGCAGTCAGCAGGGCCAGAGAATCTAGAGCTTTACAGGTTTTATTAAAAGGCTTGGTCATTATTGGAAGAACAATGGAGTATCTTTGGAAGATATGTAATTGTGAAAAGGGTTGTAATGATGTGAACTCACCTGTCCTTCAAAAGATGCTTCTGAAGGATTTAGCTCAGTGGTGCCTCCAGCTGCCTCTCAAGTACAAGGTCCAGAGTTGGATCAGCAGTAACAAAAGAAAAGAAAAAAAAATGGCTCTGACTGTTTTGTAAAGGATAGACAGGAAGGAACAAGCAAGGAACCTAAAAGCTCATCTAGGGAAAAGATGAAAGAAAATGTGACTGTGGTTCCAACTAGGCTGGTGAATATCAAATAAAATAAGATTTTAAAAGCAGAACTGGCGGAACTCGGTGATTATTAAGACAGAAGCTATTTACAAGTGACAAAGACCCGCTACTCTGACTTTAAAATTTAGTCAAGATCCTCTGAGTTCTCTGCTTGACTATACCCAACCTTAGGCTTTCCCTCTGTGGAATTAACTTTGAACAAGAATTCTGATTAAATCCGTTTAAGTGAAGTCTCCCACCCTTGATGCATGACCAGCTCAGTGTCTTATCACCCTGGCCTGCTTCAGCAAAAAATCTGTCAGTTGATCTAGCAACTCAGCGTGCTGATGTTTCTCTTTGTGATCTTCTATCCATTAACTCCCTATCCTTCTGCTTGGGTAAATTTATCTACTGTCTTTTTGGAGGAGGAGATGCATACAGTCACTCTTGACTACTGCAAGATGCTATTGTTGTGGTCTCTATGCCTATTGTTGTACCCTGCCTTGAATATTGTCAACGATCCCATCTCTATCCAGTATCATTGGATGCATCTTTTTCTTTAACAGGAAGAAGAATGATGGGTTAAGGATCAAACTCATGGAATAAGTTAGAGCTTGCCATAACAGCACATTCACTGTTGTTCTAACTCCTCCTATATCATACAGCAGAAGAGCCCAATATCAGTTTTTCCTGCATGTTATAGATTGGGGAATATGTTCACATCACATATCAGACTCAACAACTTCAAGAGAAAGCCTCCTGCATGTTTCAAAGATCAGAAAATACATTTTGTGCTAACCAAAGAGAAATAAGTAATATGATTTGGAAGAGATCTAGTAGTTTCTTTAATTGGTGTCATGTTCAAAGATTCTGGCTGAAATGAAAAAAGCTCAAAGTTCTCCTTCATTAGCTATTATGGATTAATTATCCACAGCTAGATCTCAATTCTTGTTAAACCTATTTCAGAAGCCACAAAGCATGGAGTGAGAAAACGGCAAGATATTGGATCTGATATAATATATTCCAATAGAGAAATAATTCAGTTTAAGTATTTACTTATGGGAGTGGTGGCAGGAAAAGAGCAGCAACATTAGAGTCAAAGAAAGCTAAGTTCAAATCTTCATTCTGTCATCTAGTCGGTGGGCAGCCTTGCAGTACATTATTTCTAAACACACTATCTCTCATAGATATGTGGAGAATTAAAAACATACAATAAATTTTGAATAAAATAATTTAGAACTCTATCAGTTACTGGTTGTGGTAAGGATAAAACTGACATAAGAAGGTGGCTACAACTGGCCAGGAAAAGAAGCCTGACAAGATCCTGGAACACATGTGCAGAACAGTTCCCAAAACTCTGCATGTGGACTTTTCTGGAGAACTTGAGTAGGTTTTTGACAGGATGGCCTGGCGCTTAAATCAGCATGAGGATTGTGTGATACACAAAGGACAGTCACATTGAGTTTTTGCCACTGTTCTTTGGTCTTGCACTGTGTACCACCCTCATGCTATATAGGGTGCATTTCTTTTCCTACTTTTGCTTGGTCCAAACTCGTTCTGCAGAGCCTGTTTGCTTTCCTACCTTTAATGAAACTTTGCTGCCATTTGTGCTTGTTGTGACCAATTATGTGCTCAGGACAGAAAGAACCTAGAAACCACCTCTAGGAGGAGACTCTGGTACTCTAAACTCCTGGCCACAAAAACAAAATAACCAAATGTGATTTTCGTGCACTCCTGTAATGAATACAACCATGCCTATCTCTCAGGATCATTGTTCCATCAAACTGTAGGGTAATTCATGTAAAACACACAGCGCATGAAAGATAAGGAAATAAATCAGAGCTAGAAGTAGAAAAGGAAGCCTCATGCCTATTCTAGAGAATAAGAAAAAAATCTCGAAGAAAAGAATTTGTTATTTAAATAAAACTGTTATAAAATTAGTGACAATTGCTTAGATAAAATTCCACATTGCTTCAAACTAATACTGCAGGTAGTTTTAATAATGACTCATAGTAAAAATTGTTTGCGTTACTCGGGATCATCTTAGCACCACAATATAAAAATCTCAAATTCACATTCTTTTCATAGAGATCTTTTTTATTATTCTGTTTAACTGTTGCTTCTTCTTTCAGATAATCCTCAGACATAACTCTACCATCCCAGCTGTTTAATCTCTTCCATGTGTTTTATTACTTTCCATAGCTGCTATCACTAACACCTGAGAAGTTTGGTAATTACTTGTTGACATTTTCATGGTTTATTATCCCCCAGTAGAATAAAAACTCTGTAAGACTAAGAATGTTTTATGTTGTTCATTGACTAATTCTGTTACCTAGAACTATAGCAGACGTATTATGGGCATGGATAAATGTGTAATCTTCAATGAATAGTTCAATTTGTATATGCTTGCCAAATAAAGATGCCCACTAACATGAATTAAAATAATAACAAAACTTTTGTGGATTCCACACGCACACTTTACTGTTTATGCATTATTTTATTTTGTTTGGTTTTAGGTTAACAATTGAATTAACGAATTAAAATTATTAGAACATGTGTGCAGTACATAATGTTTACATTCCTTGTGAGGAGCTGGAACATGTGCATAATACACATTCATCCCAAACTTCCTCTGATGACACTAAGGCAGGTTTTACTAACTCTGTTTTGCAGCTGAATAAGTTAGAACTCAGACAAGTTATGTACTCTTCCTGATGTCACACAGCTAATAAGTGTGATTCCTTCATTGAAACATGAATCTAGAATAAGCTAGCGCATTTGTAGTGTATAAATGATTCAAAGGTTACTTAGAAGATGTAACAGCCAGTCAGCGTTCATCATTGAGTAATTCTAGGATTTCTACTTCAATTTCAAGTTTTTTGTATCAATGAAAGAATGCAAAGTGTCTTTTTCTTCGTTCTGCATGACAAATGTTAAGTGCAAAGAATAAGCATCAGCTTGTGATATTGCTATGTTAAAGGTAAAGCAACTTTGCCAACACAATGATTTCAGACACGTTTCCTTCCCCAGTGTCTTATTGAGGGTCAGGTGAAGGGTTGAGGGACCTTGGCTTTTGTACTTTACCTGGCCTCATGAGCCATGACCATCACCAAATTGTCCTCTGGCAAAGGCAGACTTCTTAGAACTGTCCTTTTGATTACTTCCTGACCTGCTCCCTGGCCATATGCTTGGTTTGAAAATCCCAACACTCCAAAAAGATAAATAGGTGGAGAAGTCAATTTATATCAAATGATTCATAGTTTAATGCTTCCAGAATAATTTTTAAGTCAGACAGATCTTAATGAAATCAGGATCCATCATTTAGTCGTTATCCGGCATTAGATAAATTGTATACTTTCTTATGCTTCAGTTTTCTCATCTGTACCTTGGTGTTATTTATGTATTTGCTACTAAAAAAAAAGTCCATGGGACACAGTCAAAGAAGTCCCAGATCCAGATTTTTATTTCTGTGGCCTGAATAATTTACTTCTGTGCATCTGAGATTTCTTAGTCAAATAGGCACTTTCTATGGTAAAATATCAGATTAAATGTTTTAATAATATATGCAAAACACCTACAATATTGTCTAGAACTAACATCCCACATGGTATTAAACATCATTCTTTGTAACTAAAAAGGGTGTGTGTCATATACTAATCTTATTCTAAAATAATCATTGGAGCAGTGGCCTTGAGGGAATGGTTTCATTAAAAGAATAAGGACTTCAAATTTTATTTAAAACCAAACCAGCAGTAATGACAGAAAGTGATGGTTTAATATTTTCTATGAAAAGTTTCATAGGAATTATCACCACAAAATCACCTGTTTCTTCTCACTAAGTGACTATGATACATCTTTCCTGTGGATATATGGGATATATGGCCCTTCTATTGACCTTGAGTCTTTGATGTTGCTTTCACCCCTGCAGATGCTAAGAGTCTTGTGAAACTAGGTTATAAAAATGCTACCCACATCTGCTTAAATCAGGGACATCAGACATCATGTCCACCATGGACCTGCTTGGAGGCTACCATGCTGTGAGAAGCCAAAATACACTCGCCTGGGCAGAATACACAGGGAGGCCCTATGACTGTGTCTTAAATCCCGAGTCAGAATTGGCAGCTAAGCTGTCAGCAAATTCCTAAAGCTCAGAGTGTAAGACAGTAAAATCACTGTTGTTTGAAGCCACAGGGCCTTGGAGTGGTTTGCTGTGTAGTTTTATTTTTTATTTTTTTGGTACCAGGGATTGAACTCAGGACCTTGTGCTTGCCAGGCAGGTGGCAACTATGTGGTTTTACACAAAGATACACTGTTCATCTGTTGTTGTGGTTTCCTCTATGGAAAGATATTTTATGGAAACTTATTTGACACAATGGGTCCTGTGAAATAGACATTATTGTTTTACAGCCAAGGAAAAGAAAGGCCTGAGAAGTTAGGTGATTTTTGAAATGTCACACAGCTAACAGCAGCAGCAGAGTAGAAACTCAAACACAGGTCTCCCAATTTCAAGATGAAAGTTGTTCTATCCATGGGGTCCACCTAAGAGTAAAGGAGTTTTTGAGACAATCCATACAAAATTCCTGATGGTATACTTCTTATCCTTTACAAACTGAGATGCTATGAGGAGATGGGATTTACTCAGTGTTTTGTCCAGTGTCTGGTTGATGGATTTCTACTGTCTGCACTGTAACTGTGAGCTAGTGTTGTTTTCTACTACTTGAAACGAAAAACTGAAGAGTGTTCCATATTTACATTTCATTTTAGATCTTAGTCATTTTATTGTTATTCAATTTCACAATTCAGTTTTATGAGTTTTTATGTGCATGAATATTAATCCAACTGGGAAATGTGTTCAGTGATTTTAATGTATTTTTAAGTATTTGGGTAAAAAAATCTGACTAGGGTGATATGTTTTGTGAAAAAACACTTTCTACAGAAGTGTAAACACTGCTATGTCCTTGTTTTTACTGGAACTACACAGTGGATATTTTCAGTGAACAGAACATTTTTCCTCCGAGTGACTGTGACGGTTCTTTTGGTCTGATTGGTCATTGAGACTGAAGAGTGTGTGCAGAGCACTGGACAGGGAACACGGAAGACCCCTGTCTCCCACACATTACCTAGGTTTCCTAAGTCTCAGCCTGGAGCCTTGGCGGGATGTAGACCCAGAACACGGCCTGGACTGGCACGCTCCTCACCAGTCTCCTAACTCAGATTCTGTTACTCTGGTGCCTGGACCTCTTTCCCTTCAGCGAATGTTTCAAAAAGAAAGCCTGCCTAGGAGGACAAGGTCAGTCAGATTTGGGTTGTACGGTATTTGTAGAAATCTTTGAGGTGACCCTTGCTGAAATTCACTCTGACCTCGCCAGTTTACCAACAATTCCAGAATGCCAGGGCCAGTGGGGCCCTTGGATGCATTCAGTCCACTTTGTCTTTGACAGGCAGAGGTTCTGAGAGAGGAAGGAGAGCCTTGTGCGCTGGTGGCCGGCTTTCCCTACACCTAGCGCCACCCCGCTGGCCCTCCTTCGCCCTGTGAGCCTCCTTCATCCCCTCGGGCCACTGGGCGGGTGAAGGGCTGCAGGCTCCCGGAGCACAGCTTCTGTCGGCCTGGATGGCCAGGGCCAGCTGTGTGAGCTCCAGGGTCTCCAGGTTCCTCCGCGCCCCAGCTGGCCGCGCACCCCCGTGGGCCTCGTCCTCCACGGGAACCTTCCTTTTGCCTCCCGAGCTAACGTTCGCCTCCGCGATGCCCGACTGGAGAATTCCCTGGTCGGTGCCCCCTGTCCTGAGTCAGGCCGACCCACCTGGGAGGGAGCGAGAGCCCCTCCTGCTCCCTCCTTCGGAGGAGCGTGTGGAGGAAGGAAGTCTGGATGACCCTTAGTGGGGAGAAGCATATTTCATTTAATCTGTTAGGTTCATTGAAAATGATCTCATACCTCTGATATTAAATATGAAAGATCCCCAAGGGGATCATTTATGCAGATTTATGTTCATTAACCTATCCATTAGCAACATCTGTAGGGGACAAACATAACTTTGAATAATACTTTGTGACTCAGGAAATAAACTCAATTGGGAGGAACGAGCACGTTCCTGAATCAGCCTCATTCCCCTTCCACCTGAAGCCAACCGAGCAGACACAAGCTCAGCTCTTCACTCACTTCAGAGTCACGACCCCAGGCCAAGCGGCATTTGCCCGGTCCAGCGGCACCTTTGGGGCACTTCTGAGAGGTGTCGGGCTGCCCAGCCAGAGCTCCAAGCCGGTGATGAATTCTCGCTGCCACAGCCCGAGGTCAGTTGTCGAATACAGACAGGACACGATGCAGACCGACACTGACTTTGTGGACTGGAAGACGCTCCACTGAACAATGAATCCTGGGCTTTCACACATTACAACAAGGCCCACAATCACATAGCAACCCCGTGTGCTCAGCACGCAAGAGACACGATGCAGGCCCTGCGTTTGGAAGCAAGGAGAAAAGCAGAAATGAATATCTCCAGTATGGCCGTCATATGTTCATCTCTGCTAATATTGGTTAGTTATACTTTGCTTCCAAAGTCAAGGAGCACAGGAATTACTGGGGTCTTATAAAATCCCTATTCAGATTCACCGGGCCAGAGATGACGCTGCATTAGCGAAGGAGCCCGTCTGCACTGTACATGAGAGTTACGGACGAGAAGCTCCAGTCAGTTTGATGCAGCGCTGCACTGAGCTGCACCACTGTGGCCAGGGGTCCTTATGCTCTCATCGCCGGGCAGCTGCGGCACCACATCTGGCTGGGTGCCTCGCACAGCAAGGTTTGTCCCGGTGTTGCTTGTGCAGAGGTTGTCGCATTCGTGAGCTAGGACAGAGGAAAGGTTTGGAGTCACAACTCTAAAGAAAAACGAAGCTTGGCCGTATGTCTCACCATTGCAAAACAATTCATTCTTCCTAACAGTCAACCCATGACAGCGATGCTCAGTGCCAGGGATTGTGTCACATACATACGTAACGGGCTCGCTCTTATTACCCTGTGACAATCCCCCGATGCCTGCTCTTATTAGCCGGTAGATGACTTCCTCCGTCCCCGTGATTTGCATGTTAGTACTGGCAATCACAAACTTCTGTCTGCGGCTCTCATGGCTTCCCTGAGCTCCAGGGTGCTGTCTAGTGGCTGAGCTGACTTCTCCACTTGGAGATGGCCAAAGTCTAGAGCATGCCCTTCGTAGAAAGCCTACTTTCCCAAGTCCCTTCTGTCCAATCAGTCCAGTCAGAAAGCTAGGAACCTCCTGTCTTTCATTTCCTCACCCTACATCCATAATCCCCTAGGAAATAGCACTGGCCCAGCTCTCAAACTGTAGTCTCAGTCAGGCCCCATCTCTGTCTCCTTGGGCCCCAGTAGCTCCTGCGTGGGTGAGAGGAACAGCCTCCTGTTTTTGAGCAGCTTTGGTGGGCTGAGGGCAGCTGTGTATTTGCACGTGAGGGTTGATGAGGCCGACCCAGAGCCAGGCAATAAAGCAAATTCCCCGATGGAACTGCAGTGCTCCAGACAACTCCTGAGTGCCTTGCACATGGTGGCATGCATGACCGAAACTCACAACAGCCCTCTGAGCCTCGTGCTGTCATTATCCCCATTTTTCAGGTGAGAAAACTGATGGGGAGAGAAATCATAGAACTTGGCCCAGTTCTTCCAACAGTGGATGGTGGAACCAAAATTCAAACCAAGGCAACCTGACTCTAGAGAAAGAGGTTAAGCTTGGTTACTATACATCCTCCAGGGAGAGCTTTGCTTTTGCCTCTTCTTCCTCTTCTTCTTCCTCTTCTTCTTCTTCTCCTCTCTCTCTCTTTCTTCTTTCCTTTTCTTCCTCCCCTCTTCTCTTTCCTCTTCCTCCTTTTATTCTTCTTCTCCCTCTCCCCTGTCCCCCTTCTTCCACTTACTCCTCTGCTTCTCCTCCTCCTCCTCCTCCCTCTTCTTTTTTGGTACTAAGGATTGAACCCAGAGCCTTTGCACTGAGCTACATCCTCCACTCTTTTCTGTTTTTTTTAAACTTTGGGACAGGTTCTCTCTTGAACTGGTAAGTCGCTGAGGCTGGGCTCGAACTTGTACTTTTTCTGCTTCAGCTTTCAGAATGCTGAGGTCAGAGATTGCATCACCATGTTGGGCTTCATTGTGGATTTAATTTGCATTTTCTCTCCTGTTTAACATCACTGTGACCAGCCTGATGAAAGCTTTTGGATATCACACTAAAGAGTATGCAGTGTGCCTAGGCAAAGCAGTTAAATTAACAAATCCAGGAAGTTCATCATGTGGTTCTTATATCTACTGACCCACTGACAAATAAATAAGGTAAGCAAAAGATTATTTCATTACTAAATTGAACATTAGAGTGCACTGATTGAAAATAGGTAAGTTGTTTAAGCAAAGAGGCAGCTTACCTTGAAAAGCATGGGTGTCTCTAATTCTGCTGGTCCATTCTAGCTAGCATCCCAAGGAGGTGTCCTGAAGCAACCTTAATTGCTTTAGATAAAGAAGAACACTAGTCTGCTGCCTCCATATATTTAGACCAGTAGATATTTTTACACCTTTCCTCAGTGTATAATTCTAGTTTGAATAAAAAGTAGGAGAGTATGAAAACCAATCTTTCTCAGGAAAGTAGTACGACCTCGCCTCCTCTGAAAAGTATCTCCCAGGAGACTTGGATTATACTTAACTTACATCTTAGGAAATAAACACAGAGTGTCATTCGGTACACCTCTGGCAGCAGTCAGTCAACGCAGTGTGCTAATAGCAAAGATCTATTCGCACCCATCCCTTGCTGAGAAGGATCTGCTAGGGGAGCCATGTCCTATATGCCCAAAGTACCTTGTGCATGAGACTCTTAGCCCATCCACACCATCACCACGGCTGTTCGGTGCCATTTTCTCTGCTAGACTGCAAGTCCCCCAAGGCTAAGGGACACATTGCCTCCACTTTGAAGGTCAGGCACCTAGAACAGTGCCTAGAAAAGTGTGAGCTACTACAGTATGATTACTGGGCATGGACACGTGAAGCGGCTTTTGACATAGCACACCCGCCTTCCTTCTTATTTCCTTACTGAGCAGCTGAGACACTACTGCTTCCTGGCTCCTTTCCTGCGCTTTCTACTCCTTTTCAGCATCCCCAGGTTCTACACACAACCGCAGTTTTCTATTTAGCCTGTCTCTAACTTTAAATGCCATCTACAAGTTGAGGGTTTTGAAGACTGTATCTTTAGACCACACCTGTCACTGGAAGTCCAGTCTCACTCTACAGCTGCTTATTCTACATCTCCATTTAGATGTCTCAACCCTGAGATAGCGTCGCCAGTGTCTACCCTGGAGCTTTATCCCAGGTTTCGGCTCTTACGGTCTCCCCCAATGTTAGTAAGTGACAATTTCAGTTTTCTATAGCAAAGTCCGACCTGTCCTACAATGGTCTCTAGAGGCACTACTACCGTCCCACTTGAAGCCAACACCAATCTTCCCCCTCTGTTACAGTGAAACCCTCCCACTGATCTCCCTGTCCTGCTCCTTATCCCCTACGAGGTTCCGTCACACAGCAGCCAGGGTGATCCTTTCAAAACCTTCAGTAGTTTATGAGACTTCTCTGCGTGAAGCTTTCCGTTCTCGCCACGCACGCGCACGTTTAGCACTGAATCCTGCTTCTGTCCGATCTCTTGCAGGCCCTGAGGGCTGTGCTGTCTTCAAACAAGGATCCAGCCTCAACTCTCCGCTCTCCCCTGACTTCCGCTTCCGGCAACGTAGCCATCTTGCTGTTTGTGGACTACAGCAACAGCGCTATTGTGGACTTGAATGTTCCTATGGCTGGCCTCCTCTCTTATACTCGCTTGTGTCTCCATAGTTTCCTGCCCTTCTCTCCTCAAAAAATTCTTTCAAAGGAGCCTTCGCAGATGCTTGGAGTTCACACAGGCCATACCCCACTCCCACCGAGCCTCATCCCCCCTTCACCTGTCAGGTGCTGGGGGCCGAACCCAGAGCCAGGGACACACTAGGTAAGCCCCTCCCACTCAGCTACACCCCAGCCATTTATCGTTTCCCTTTTATGTCTTGGACAGATTCTCACGGGCTGTGTGGGCTGGGCCCGGACTGCCCATCTTTCAGTTTTCAAGGCATTGCTTTTATTTGTGACCTTACTTCAGTGAAGGATCTATTAATTGTTGATTCTTCAGCTCACTTGGATTTTTAACTGTTGCTGCAGCAGAATAGAGAATTCCAACCTAAGTATATGTTGGAACA
>NW_022974580.1:16715-18413 GCF_012274545.1 Fukomys damarensis
CTCCTCCTCCTCCTCCTCCCTCTTCTTTTTTGGTACTAAGGATTGAACCCAGAGCCTTTGCACTGAGCTACATCCTCCACTCTTTTCTGTTTTTTTTAAACTTTGGGACAGGTTCTCTCTTGAACTGGTAAGTCGCTGAGGCTGGGCTCGAACTTGTACTTTTTCTGCTTCAGCTTTCAGAATGCTGAGGTCAGAGATTGCATCACCATGTTGGGCTTCATTGTGGATTTAATTTGCATTTTCTCTCCTGTTTAACATCACTGTGACCAGCCTGATGAAAGCTTTTGGATATCACACTAAAGAGTATGCAGTGTGCCTAGGCAAAGCAGTTAAATTAACAAATCCAGGAAGTTCATCATGTGGTTCTTATATCTACTGACCCACTGACAAATAAATAAGGTAAGCAAAAGATTATTTCATTACTAAATTGAACATTAGAGTGCACTGATTGAAAATAGGTAAGTTGTTTAAGCAAAGAGGCAGCTTACCTTGAAAAGCATGGGTGTCTCTAATTCTGCTGGTCCATTCTAGCTAGCATCCCAAGGAGGTGTCCTGAAGCAACCTTAATTGCTTTAGATAAAGAAGAACACTAGTCTGCTGCCTCCATATATTTAGACCAGTAGATATTTTTACACCTTTCCTCAGTGTATAATTCTAGTTTGAATAAAAAGTAGGAGAGTATGAAAACCAATCTTTCTCAGGAAAGTAGTACGACCTCGCCTCCTCTGAAAAGTATCTCCCAGGAGACTTGGATTATACTTAACTTACATCTTAGGAAATAAACACAGAGTGTCATTCGGTACACCTCTGGCAGCAGTCAGTCAACGCAGTGTGCTAATAGCAAAGATCTATTTGCACCCATCCCTTGCTGAGAAGGATCTGCTAGGGGAGCCATGTCCTATATGCCCAAAGTACCTTGTGCATGAGACTCTTAGCCCATCCACACCATCACCACGGCTGTTCGGTGCCATTTTCTCTGCTAGACTGCAAGTCCCCCAAGGCTAAGGGACACATTGCCTCCACTTTGAAGGTCAGGCACCTAGAACAGTGCCTAGAAAAGTGTGAGCTACTACAGTATGATTACTGGGCATGGACACGTGAAGCGGCTTTTGACATAGCACACCCGCCTTCCTTCTTATTTCCTTACTGAGCAGCTGAGACACTACTGTTTCCTGGCTCCTTTCCTGCACTTTCTACTCCTTTTCAGCATCCCCAGGTTCTACACATAACCGCCGTGTTCTGTTTAGCCTGTCTCTAACTTTAAATGCCATCTACAAGTTCAGGGTTTTGAAGACTGTATCTTTAGACCACACCTGTCACTGGAAGTCCAGTCTCACTCTACAGCTGCTTATTCTACATCTCCATTTAGATGTCTCAACCCTGAGATAGCGTCGCCGTGTCTACCCTGGAGCTTTATCCCAGGCTTCGGCTCTTACGGTCTCCCCCAATGTTAGTAAGTGACAATTTCAGTTTTCTATAGCAAAGTCCGACCTGTCCTACAATGGTCTCTAGAGGCACTACTACCTTTCCACTTGAAGCCAACACCAATCTTCCCCCTCTGTTACAGTGAAACCCTCCCACTGATCTCCCTGTCCTGCTCCTTATCCCCTACGAGGTTCCGTCACACAGCAGCCAGGGTGATCCTTTCAAAACCTTCAGTAGTTTATGAGACTTCTCTGCGTGAAGCTTTCCGTTCTC
>NW_022974580.1:19353-23690 GCF_012274545.1 Fukomys damarensis
CTTGGATTTTTAACTGTTGCTGCAGCAGAGTAGAGAATTCCAACCTAAGTATATGTTGGAACACTACCCAGAAGGTAGATTATTTTTTATTCTTGAGTTTTGAAAGAACATTTGTATATTCTAGATAATATTCATTTCCATACATATCATTTTCAAATACAGTGGTACCTCAGTTCATGAACTTGATTCCTTCCTTTCCATAATCCTAGAAGAGATAGCCACATTTGTTTGTATTCATGTGAAAAAGATGGCCATGGTTATGTTCATCACCCAGTGCAAAAACAAAATTTTTGTCAAATGCTTCTAATTGTGAACCAATTTGGTAACAAATGAAAGCATTCGTGAAGTGAGGAACCACTGTATTATCTTCCACTTTCTAGCTTGCATTTTGTGCTCTTACAAGAGATGTGTTTAAAGATCTAAGCTTTCTAATTTTGAGGAAGTTAGGTTATTGATTTTTTGATTTATTGATCATGTTCTTGTTATCAAGTCTAAGATTTCTGCCTAATCACAGGTTCTGAAAATTTTCTTATATTTCTGCAGTTTACAATAGTCATTTAATCTCTTTTGAGTTAATTTTCAAGTAAGGAGATAGATTAAGGTTGTTTTGTCTTACAAATGTTGCATAATATGGCTCCAGAATAATGTATCTTTGATTTCATTCATTAATATTTTATCAGTTTCAGCATCAAATATAATACATGTTTTTCCCTTAATACCAAAAGATTTCATTTACTTCAGAGTTATGGTAAATAGTATTGTGTTTTTAAATATATTACCATTAATTGGTACAGAGAAATATATTGAAATTTGGGGAACTGATGTTGTATTCTGCTTTTTTTCTTTCTTTCTTTCTTTTTTTTTTTTTGTACCAGGGATTGAACTCTGGTCCTTGCACTTGTGAGGCAGGTGGGCTGCAGAAACACTGAGCTAAAGCCCTGGCCCCTTGTATTCTGTATTCATGGTAACTAATTTTTTAGTTCTAAAGGGTTTTCCTGTAAATGTGATTTTCTTTATGAACAATTGCATAATCTACACTTAGTTACACGTATGTGTTGCATTCCTGTCTTTATCCCTTTATGACTTTTATTTTCTCTAGGTCTCCTCTTTCCTTCCTATTTTATTATTTTTCTCTTGCTCCAATACTATGATGGTATATTTTTCAGTGAAACCATTTGAGTCTATGGATTTCAAGGTTATTTTTTTCTTCTCTTTTTTTCAAGTGAGTTTAATTGTGAACTGCATTTCTTTAATGATGAAAAGATTATTACGTTGCTATTTTATCTTGGTTGATTTGGGGTTTCTGAAAATTTGATCTACTCCTTGTATGTTGTTGCACTTATGAGTTTATTATTGTTCATAATAATCTTCTAAGACTCTAATGACTATAGGATCTGTAGTGATATATCCTATTCCATTCATGAAGTTGGAGATTTTTTATTTTTCTGTTAGTTTTTGTCAGCCTTTCTAGAGATGTGTAATTTTTTAAAAGAATTGTATTTTATTTGTTGATTTTCCATATAATTTCAAGTTTTTTATTTCATTGATTCTTAGTCTCATCTTTATTATTTTCTTTCTTGTTCAATCTGTTTTGTGGCTGAAAGTTCAGAATCTCCTTAGTCACTTCGACATCTTCTCCCAGAAAGTAAGGCATCAATTTTCACGTTGCCATTGTCTTTGTGTAATTTTAATTCCTTGATGAGGGAAGACTCGCACAGCTAGAGAGGTGCAGGATGGGAATTGAAGTTTAGCTTTTTGATGGGCTCTTCTGACACCAGGAGAGATTAAAAAGGGAAGCTGGGAGTCTCGCGTCCCCCCACATCATTAACCTTCTTGATGATAGTTGTAGAGATTCAGCCTCCCACCGTGTGCCAGTGATATTGGTGTTGACGTGTTGACTAGCAGGGAGTCGCATCACCTTGCTCAGTCCTGCTGAAGCCGGGCTTGTCAACATTGGGCCAGACTGGCACCAGTGGAAAGAGAGCACAGTGGTAAGCAGTTGTACCTCAACTGCCTTGTTAGTTCTTGTAGCTGCTGGATACCGCTGGAGGCCTGGCTCCTTGCTAAACCAAATCTGCCCAATCCTAGTTGAAGAAGCAAAGCTCCACCTGCCTCCCCAGGGTGACAAATAGAAGTTTAGCTCTTTGCTGGGTGCTGTAGAAAATTCTCTTCAGAGGCATCAGAGCAACACCATGAGCACTGTTGGGTGAGGGAGACAGGAGGTCAGCATCCCCTTTGTCCCCACAAAGCTCGCATAGCCGATGACAGGAATTGCACTACCTGCTTCAGTGAGGTAGGAGGTTGAGCACAACATCAGCTCCAGACTCTGCCCCATGGGAACCTTGAGGTGGGACAGAAATTCCATTTTCCTCTTTGTGCGGTAAGGTGGGTGTTGTTAAACAAATGTTCTACTTCAAGTCTTTGGTCTAGGGAAAACAGGATTTTATGGAACTGTTTTCGGTCAAGGCTATTTTCAGTTGGGGGCTGGAGGTCTCTGTCGGACTCTGGAGAGGATATATGCATGGTGAGAGGAGGATCTCACCACCATGTCGTTTCCTTAGTATTGACACCCCTGTGCAGTCTACCATCCTGTTCTCAACTTCCACTTGCTACCTGGGCTTACGTGTTGTATTATTGCTACACATTTGTAGGTAGGAGAGAAAACTGGGAAGAATAGGGCTAGTCTCTCTTGGTGTAAGTAGAAGTACTCATTCAGTCCAATTTATGCACATAAATACATTTTGTGCATAAATGAGCTTAATATATGGTAATATGTTTTCTCTGAAAAAGATTTTAAAAAGACAGAAGAAATTTAGAACAAGAGTAAAAGTATCATAAGATCTAAGGCCATAATGAGTGTGCTTGATTGTGTTATATCTAACTTGCAAAATAAGAAAGTTGAACTGGATGACCTCTGATATCTTTCCAGCTCTGGCAAGCAAGGATGCTAAGTGCACTCTAGAAATAGAATAAGTTATGGTTCCGAGACACTTACGATACGCTTTCAGTCTCCATCATTATATTAAATCTTCAGAGGCAGGACTTGACCTTCCAATTTCACCATCTAAGATTGTGTACATGACAGATAATGCTTTTTTTCTGCAAAATAAAAGATGAATTTACTGTCCATATGCAAATTCTAGGCTCACTACAAAAGTGTTTGGATAACAATATAACTGTCATCGCTACTAGATAATTCTTGACAAAAGCACACACATTCGGGTGAACGCTGCAGCTCTGTGTGATATTCCCAAGAGGAGATTCACCTCAGGTGAGGGAGCAGGAGCTCTGGAGGCGGAAGACTTCCACTCATTTCTTACACAGGTGAACTTGAGAATCCACCTAAGTGACACTTCTCCGCACTCTCTTCAAGTGGATATGAGTATTAACAAGTAAAATATAAGCAAGCTCCCAGTAGAGTCCATAAAAGCTAAGCATTCAACAAAAGCAGCTCATAATAAAGCTTTTAGTCCTGGAAATACATATGATTATCATCACCAACATCAGCATGGTGTCTGTGCTTAATTTATGTGATAGAGAACAGGTAGTAATAATGAAAGTTCCTAATTTCTGCTCCCTGAACTCAAACGCCTCTAGCTGACTTAGTCTCTCTATTCCTCACTTTCCTGTCTTCTTTGAAATACTAATGATAATGGTACTGAACTCAGAGAATTTTTGTGAAAATGAAATAATCTATTTTTCTTATTTATTTTTTATTTTTTTCCTCACTGAGTTTATTGGTGCATTTTAGTTATACAGTACAATTACTTTCATTATTGGGATCTTGTACCCCTACATGAGAGGTCTTGGTTCTCAGTTTTCCCCTTGTCACTGCCCTCCCTTCACCCACTCCTCCCCTCCCCCTTTACAAACACTTCATTTCCATTTTTTATTTTCTCATATTTTTTCTTTTCCCTTATTAGCTTTTCCCTACCATTTCCTCTTTCCCTACACCTTTAGCCCCTTTCTTCCTATTTCACATGTGAAAATGAAATAAAATAAAAGATGTAAAAATGCTCAGATTAATGGTGGAAAACATTGGACAAATATCGTTTATACCAATAAATATTTTGCGCTTTCTGGGCACTTTATATTGGCTTTTTGGTTTTGTTTTTTTTTTGGGGGGGGGGGTTTTTTTTTTTTTTTTTTTGGTACCGTGGATTGAACTTGGATCCTCTCGCTTGCCAGGCAGGCGGCGGAACCACTGAGCTAAATCCCTGGCCCTGGGCACTTTATATTGGATTCTCAAGGCATTTCAGTCATTCAGTCAACATTGTAAAGAGCATGACTTCTAAGAAATCTGGCTATCTTTATATCCTTTCATCATGCTCTGACTT
>NW_022974581.1:0-1360 GCF_012274545.1 Fukomys damarensis
CAACCTGCAGGGTTGAACTCCACATAGTTCTATTACAGGTTTCCCCCACCCTTTCTTTAAAGAAGTTCAAAGTTGGGAGCTCATTAAAATACCCTTTATAATCACCTATGCCTCTGCAGTGTGGGTCTCAGGATTGGCCCAATCAGGAGGTCTGAGAGCCCAGGTGTGGTGTCATGGGGGGTGTTTCAAGGGTGCCTGCACAGCTACCTTCCTGGTTGTGGCTGGTGTTAGAGCAGGTAGGAGATGGCACGGACCAGCGGGGCCCAAGCAGGCAGCAGGAGAGATCTCAGGGATGCCTTCTTGGCTGTGTCTGGTGTCAGAGCACTGTATAACCATCTTGATGACACTCACTCTGCATTCTGTTTGCCAGTATCTAATTGAGGATTTTTTGTTCATTGGGAGATTGGCCTGTAGTTCTCTTTTTTAATTGGGTCTTTCCCTGGTTTTAGAATAAAAGTAATAGTTGCTTCCAGGAATATATTTGGAAGTATTGCTTCTCTTTAAATTTCATTGAAAGAGTAATGGCAAGTGTTGTTCTTTAAAATCTTTTAGAATTCATCAGTGAAGCCATCAGGATGTGGGCTTTTCTTTGTTGGTAAACTTTCAATTACATTTTCAATTTCACTGATTGTAATTGGGGTATGTAGAATTTTTATAACTTTGTTCAACTTTGGTAATTCATATGTATCTAGAAATCTGTCTATTTCTTCTGTATTCTCCATTTTATTAGAGTACAGGTTCTCAAGTAGTTATGATCCTCTGGTTTTCTGCTGGATCTTATGTGACTTCACCATTTCCATTCCTAATTGCATGGATTTCAGCCTTTTCTTTCCTTCTTGTGGATAAAGTTGGCTAAGGATTTATAAATTTAATTTATTTTTTCAAACAACAAACTATTTGATTCGTTTCCTTTTGTGGTGTTCTCTTAGTCTCCATTGCATTCATTTCTGTTCTGATCATCATAATTTTCTTCTTTGTATGAGCTTTGGATTTTTACAGCTCTTCTTTTTCTAGGAGCTTAACATCTACCTTGAGGTTGTTTATTTGAGCTTGGTCTATTTTCCTAGTGTGGTAATTCACTGATATGAATTTCCCACATAAAATTGCTTTCATTGTATCCCATATATTTCTGTATGTTGTACTGGCATTGTCATTAAATTGTAAAAACTGTCTAATTTATTCTTTAATTTCTGCTGTGGGCAGTTGGTTATTTTGGAGAGTATTATTCAATTTCCACGTGTTTGTGAAATTCTTACAGTTTCTTATGTCATTGATCTCCAGTTTAATTGCACTATGGTCTGATACTATACATGGGATAACATCAATTCCTTTGAATTTACTTAAACATGTTCTATGAGGT
>NW_022974582.1:0-576 GCF_012274545.1 Fukomys damarensis
ACCTGAGGACAGAGCTCTGAGGCCAGTTAGCGGGAAGCAGGAAGATATGGAGGAAAAGGAAAACAAAACTGAAAAGCAAGCTCTAGTGAGGTCAGAGGGAAGGCTGGAGAGTGTGGGGTCTCAGGAATTGAAGGGAAAAAGTATATTGGAAAGAGGAGCTGGGCGTGGTGGCACACGCCTGTAATCCCAGCACTTGGGAGGCTGAGGCAGGACAATTGTGCTAAATTCAGCCAGTCTGGGCTAGGAACAGTAATAAATTCAAGGGTAGCTGGAAGTACATAGTGAGATGCTGTCTCCAAAAGCTACAGAAAAAGAAAGAAAGAAAAAAAGAAAAAAGGAGAGAGAGAGCACCCACCCATGCTGAATGTTGTGAGGTAGAGAGGACTAGGACTTGACCTTTGGCTTTGGCAAACTGGAAATCACTGGTGGCTTTGATAAGAGCTGTTTCTCTGCAGCAGTATGGATAGAGGTTGATTGGAGAGGGTTTAGGAGAAAATAAGGAGAGGGATGTGTAAATGCTGAGTGTGAGACAGCTCTGGTAAGGAGTTTGCCATAAAGGGGGAGAGAGAGAGAGAG
>NW_022974582.1:2278-3931 GCF_012274545.1 Fukomys damarensis
GCTCACACAGCCAGCTGATGCTCAAAACTAAACTAGTTCCCCCTGAAATCTGAAGTCCATTCATTTTCATTCTTTCTCTCCCTCCACCCCATTTTCCTGTCCTTCTCTCTGGGGTACAATTTATATATAAGTAAAGTACATAAATCTGAGTGCATAGGTTATGAACAACACACACACACACACACACACACACAACTTCCACACAGGTTAAGACACAGTACATTTATAATACCCCAGAAAGCTCCCTTCTCGTGCCTCTTCCATTTCATATCTTTCTAAAGGTAACCATTATTCTGATCTCTATCGCATAGATCAGTTTGGCCTGTTTTGGCAAAATGGATTCCTTTAGTGCATACTCTCTTGGGCCTGGCTTTTTTTTTTCACTTAATGAGTAGGTCTGTAAACTTTCTACTTTGCGTGCAGCAACAGTTCATTGGTTTTCATACTGCGTCATGCTCTAGTGTAGAAATGTGTCTCAATTGAAATTCCTGTACTGTCAATGAGCATTTGGATTGTATTTAGAACTATTATGAATAACACTGAATATTGTGGCTATTTCCTAAACATAAACTTGAAAGCATAAACATTAATTTCTCTTGGGTATCTACCTCAAGAATGGAATTGTGGTCTTCAGGTACCCGTATGTTTAACTTTAACAGCTACTACCAAATAAACCTGCGATGGCTCCACATTCAAACACTTGTTATTGTCAGACATTTTAATTTTAGGCACCCTGACAGGTAAGTGCTTATGTCTCACAGAGGTTTGAATCTGAATTTCCTTAATGAATGATGGTGCTGAGTACATTTTTTATGCTTACTGTTCATTTTATATTCTTTCCATATGAAGTAGCGTCTCTTCACATATTCCATATATGCAGGTCATTTAAAAATATTAGGTAGAGCTGGGGATTTAACTCAGTGATTCCTCTGCCTTCTTCACAAGCACAGAGACCTGAGTTTGATCCCCGGTACCACAAACAAAACAAAACAAACCAACAAAAAGTATATATATTAGGTAAGTCATTTTTTTCTTAGTTGTTTGTATGAGTTTGTTACACACTAATTTTATTTTTCTCTATTGGCTTTTTAGTTTACTATGAATTAATTAATTTTGGTTCTAGAAATTAAGCCCAGGGCTTAAAAAGCTAAACAGCTTTTTAAATTCTTACATAATGCTTTTACTAATTGGCCTGAGAGCTTAGCATATGATTCCTTGTTTTATTACAGCCTACCTTAAATTAATACTTTTTCACTTAACAATAAAGGTGCAACAGTTTTACTCCGTTTAACCTATTTTTCTTTTCAACATTGTGGCTCTATATTGTAACTTCTATATATGTTACAAACCTCTCAACTCCTCACGACTGTTGGTTTACATGGCCTATTTTGACATCGAAGCATCACAGGGATTACAAGAGATTTCACATTGCTTTTTAGAAGCTCTCGGCCTAGCTTTCCAGCCTCTTCTGCCCAATCCCAGCACTCAGCAAATGTGTCACGGAAAAATCCAGCTGCACTTGAGGCTCGGGTCAATTAGTTCCATCAGCCCTCAAGGGCTGCCAACAACTTCATTTGTTTATTTCCCTATTAAAGTCCCTCTGCCTGAATGTACGCACGGAGCTCACAAATGCTTCCTAGAGAAAACAGCCTC
>NW_022974583.1:0-27971 GCF_012274545.1 Fukomys damarensis
ATGAGGAAGTAACCCCAAACACATTCAGCCACCTTATCTTTGACAATGGGGCCAAACATTTTCACTGGAAGAAAGATGGCCTCTTTTTTATGTGGTACTGGAAAAAATGGCTTGCTGTATACTGAAGACCAAAACTAAATCCATGTGTCTCACCATGCACTAAACTAAAATCAAAATGAATCAAAGATCCAAATATTAAAACAGAAACACTAAATCTTCTGGAAGAAAGAATAGGTAGAACTGTTAAATACATAGGTGTAGGCAAAGACTGCATGAACAAAACCTAGACTTCACAGAAAATAATACAAAGAATCAACAACTGGGATCTCATCCTATTAAAAAGCTTTTGTATTGCAAAAGAAATCACTAACAGAAGGAAGAGACAACCCACAGAGTGCGAAAAAATTTTAGCCAGTAGTCCCTCAGACAAAGATACAATACCTAGAATATACAAAGAACTGGAAAAAAACAGACCCCCCCCCACATTTAAAGACCGGTTACAAAAATATCAACATTTTGTTTCCAAAATGTATAAGACCTCTAAAAATGTTCCTGATCTGCTGTCATTGTAGTTACACCCTAAAAACCTGTTAAAAATCCTAAATTCTGCCTTAAGTATAAAAACCAAGTAGATAAAAAATTCTATACGTATCTATGGTGCTATTGCTAACCCCACAATGTTTATAATATTTGTGTTTCCCAAGTGCATAGGCCTTCAAAAAATACAAAACTAAAAGCAAAATGTCTTATTATGCTAGTGACTTCCTGACAAAAGTGTTTTTTTTTTTGTGGTGAAAAAACATTTTGCAATTGTTGGATGATTGTATTATAATAATATGAAGCTTATGATTGCTAAGTGGCAGTTCCAGAATTTTAAACTCTTTATAAGTTCTTACATAGGTCTCAGGTCACTAGAGAAAATCTTTAGGGTACACTTTTGGGTAAAATTCCAGCTGTAAACACAACTTCCTTTTTCTGCCTCCTAATCTGTTAATAAGATTAAGATAGCTATAGGTCAAGAACAAGAATGCTTGTTCTAGTTATTAACAGACTTCTGTATGTTTGGCAAAGGTGACCAGGCAAGTCAAGACAAAAGATAAAATAGGCTGTGGCCTTGGGATGACTTCTGGATAAGGTGAGTGGCTCACACAGCCTGACCTCAGAATCTGTTTTTTTCTCTTTCCTCTCAACTGCCCAAAAGTACACATTGAATATTAAATAACATATATCTTAAATGCTTGTAGAGGGCTCAATGTATGTCCCTAAAATGTCACCTTACGGTTTTAGTTTACAAACTGGAGGCCAGAATAGAATATTTTAAAAGGTTAATTTTTATTCCAGGCTTTCTCCTGGGCCTCAAAGGTCCTCAGTTAATGTCCCCCCTTGCCCAGACCAGGAAGATATTTATAGATACTTCTTCTTTTTTCCCCTTATGGAGAAAAATGTCTCACCTTTTATTCAGGCTAGACTAAAAAGATATATACAGACAGAGAAAAGACACCTACTTAACACACAATAGAGATCTCCCCCACTGTCAGCACATCTTACAATGTACAAGGAGCACACATCCTGACATAAAAATGGTTGTTTGTCTCCTAAGCTGCTTCACTATCTGCACCTCTGAAGATAAAATAAGTTTTAAATTTCCTAAGAAAAAGCCAGCCACTTGACGTATCTCATGCTAGACATTTTCCAGAGAGGCTTTCACTGCTCTTGAGAAAGTTCTCAAAAATCCATTCTGGCTAAGAGATTCTCCAGGCAGAGGGGACCTTAAAATCTGCCCCTAAAGGCGACACCTCCTCCCATTTCATCCCAGGTGTTGACTGAGGCAGCTTGCCACGCCAACCAGGACGCTAAAGGAAAATGGGCTCAACCTTCCTGCTGTCCCAGGGCAGTGGAAAAGCAGAGAATCCCTTATTATAGCCAGAAATGGGGGAAGAGCTCTGAGAAAGCAAATAGCTCCTGGAATGCTCCCTTGGCGGCTTGCGTAGGCCCGGACAAGTAGCAGGTGCTGCTGATAGGGGAAGGGGGAATCAGTCTTGCATTGCTGCCGAAGCATAGAGGATAGGAAAGGAGGTCGTCAGACAGGTGCAGCGGGGGACTCTCTCATGCCTCCTGCATTCTTTGTGTGTGTGTTTTGGATGGGAGATTTTATCAAGGTCATTGAGAAAATGGTTGATTTCTTTCCTATGTATGGTTAAAGTATCCATTGGGAGGTGACAAGACCTAGCCAATAAGAAAAAAAAGAGTCAATAGTAATATGATGCTCCAACTAGGCTTATTTTGTAAAAAATAGGGTAAGTATCCTCTGTGCTCTATGTACAGGCTTTCTTTTGTATTGAGAGATGGTCCTAACATCTATAAGTCATGCTGTATGAACTCAACCTTGTTAGAAAAAAGATAAAATTTCAAAAATGGTTTTCTAATAAAGAGAGATATTAAACAAATATCCCATCTAACAATCTACAGCTCTTCTCTGTGATAAGGTTTATTCTATGCAAAAATAAGAGGTTAAATATATGTACTGCCAGACGTGGTGGTGAACACCTGTAATCCCAGCACTCAGGAGACTGAGGCAGGAGGCTCACTGTGACTTCAAGACCAGCCTGAACTACATAGTGAGCTCTAGGGCAGTCTGAACCATAAAGTGAGACACTGTCCCAAAAATAAATAAATAAATAAAATATACAATACTTAAAAAAAAAACCTCACCCACGCTTCTCAACTAATAGCATCAACATAATTGTTGTGCTCAAATGTTATGTTTTGCTCTTGACTCCAAACTCTCACTATAAAGATGTTATACCTATTATATCAAACTATTCTATAAAAATTTGACTTTGTAGGCAATCATGGTTGCTCCCACTTCCATACTAGCACAACTGATTGAGGTGTTCAACAACCAAGGTTTAAGAGACCAAAAGTAGAAGGATAACTGGTCTAGAGGACAGCCATATTATGGACCCAGGACTTGAAATGACTTTCTCCAGGATCCTACAACTTTGGTAAGTCATCCAATCCCCTAAGCAAGGAGATTGGTAAGCCCGGAAGACAAAAGTCAAGCAGTTTACAACATGCTGGAAGGAGGTTTCCCCCCCCCCACAAAAAAAAGGTTTCCACACTTCCAAGAAGAGGCATGCCGTCTAGCATAGACCATGACCTATTCTGATCATTGATATTGGCAGAGGAGCTAAGAGACTGTATGGTTTCAAAAGTAACTCCAGTGGAGCCTTAGCTGACTTTAATATACATCATAAGGTTAATTCTAGTTACTACATATCTCACTTAAACTTGGTTTTAAACATCCAGCAAGAAAATATAGCCAAGATATATAAAAATGTTAATAGTAATTTAGGGTAAATTTACAAAGGGGTTCCAAATCCTGTATACTGACCCTTTCTGACAGTGTTCAGCTACACCTATAAAGTGCCACTGTTGTGGTTCAGTAAGGCTATGAAACCACAGTAATAGCTATAAAAGTTCAGTAAAAAGTTTTCAATTACTGTATAGTGTCTGCCTTAATTTGAATAGGAAATTAGACAAAAACCTCAGCCCCTGCCACAATAACACAGTAAATCCTAGCCCCTTACTTTTCCTTGGTAGCAGTTTTCATAATAGTTCAAGAGATGAAACAATACAAAAGTCCATCTACACACAAAATGTATAAATAAAATACGATATTCTTTTCCATAAAAGTGAATGAGCCTTGTTGCTTTTCTACCTTGTCAGTGCCATGAACTGTTTTTCTTCTGTCATGCCTTTCTACCATGGGCTGCTCTGCCTTGGAGCCAGATGATGATAGACTGAAACCTGTACAGGCTGCGAGCTAAATCAACCTCCTCCTTTATCCATGGATGTCAGGTATTTTGTCTCAGCAATAAGAGAAAACTAACTAAAACACAGAATTTGGTACCAGAGAAGCGGGGTCATTGCTCTGACATTACCTGGCCATGTGGCTTAAGAGCCTTTGGACCTGGCTTGTGGGAAAGGGCAGAGTTAGGGGAGAGTCAGAGATTCTGGTGAAAATGTAGAGGTGCAACACTGCAGGCTGCTCTGTATGGAGATTCTAAGCAGAGCTCAGCATAACAGAAAGCCAGGTTTAGGAGGTTTCTGCTGGGATTAAGGTCTGCATTAGTGTCCCTTCCGGATGATGTGTGTTATGGGTTGGGAGAAAGTTTGTCTGCATTTCACTCCTGTCCAGAGACTTTGCCTAAGACTGAGATTGAGGTCAGTGGACTAATAAATATAGCAGAAGAAATTTCAAGGTAGGCTGATGTAGAGGCTGTGGCATGGCCGCTGGTGGGGGCTTTCGCCAGATCTATGTTGAGAATAAAGAGAAATGAGCCCAGCAAAATGATTTTAAACATTTCGAGTTTGTCTAGAAAGGAAGCTCCAGGAAAGCTGTGGTCTGCAAAGACAGAACAGAGAATATCTTGACTGCTAAGTAGGAAAATGAAAATATTAAAGATGGCCTGAGGGCATCACAAGAAGCAGCAGGACTCCACCCTTATAGCCTCAAAAAAAAAAACACACAAAAAAAAACCTGAAAGCCTTTGCTTTGAGAGGGCCCCAGAGCACCATGTTCCAGAATGGCAGCAGCCTAGAAAATGTGTCCCTCAGAGTTGGATTCAGAGCACTCAGCCATCCAAGTATTTGACCCCTATAGCCAAGCGAGAGTGCACACTGGCTGCTATTGCTCCAGCTGGCAGCACACCTTGGCATTATCCGAGAGGTGCTGGTTTTAGGCACATACATAAAGGAAGATTTGTGGGGCCGGGAAGGTTTCCACCCACATTCCAGAACGCCCGGGAGGCCAGGTGTGTGCCATTGAGTGGGCAGTGCGTGAAACTGTGAGTGTGAAGTTTAAGGTGCAGTGGAGACCCCAGAACTTTCCAGAAGCCAGGAACATGGATCATCTGAGGAAAACTGCAAGGAGGGATCAGAGCTGGTCCCAGAGAGAAGTGTTGGAAACTTCCACCACCACAAACGTCACAGAGGCAGAGCTATGCAAGCCATTTGGAGTTCAGAACTCATCGCAGATTGCCAGCGTGCTGGAAGTGGAAATGTGAGACTTTAAATTTGTCCTGCTGGGTTTTAGTCTTGCTTCGGTCCCATTCCTTTGTATGTCACTATCTGTAACTTTTGAAATGGAAATGTCTATCTTCTGCCACTGAGTGTTGGAAGTGTATAACTTTTTCTTCCTTTGTACATGGGCCTGCAGCTAAGAGTTTCCCTTAAATCTCAAGAGACTTTGGGCTTGAACTGTTAGGAGTGCTAAAACTGTTTGGAGTTAGACAACTCCTGGAAGTGGACTAAATCCTTTTTTGCATAAAGGGGTATGCATGAGTCTTTGGGGGTAGGGGTGGAATGTTATGGCTTGTGTTGAGGTGTCCCCCCAAAGCCTCATACTTTTTCAAAGAAGGCTAAATCTGGAATGTGTGGTGCTGGGCATAGGGCACATGATTACTAAAACCACAACATGTGGTGTTCGACTTGACACCGCTCTACACCCAATAGTCTGAATGTAATAAAAGGGAAGAAAGATGCTGTTAAGGTCATGTATTGCTTCACTACTGCACGGACCCCATGAACCATTTCTCCCCTCCTAAGGCCCTGGCCCATGTGCCACCCTTGGAGCCCACTGATTGAAGACTGAAACCTCTACAAACTGTGAGCTCAATAAACTTTCCCTGTTTTTAAAACAATGCGTGAAATATTTAAACCTGCTGCAGAGTGGGTTAATCTTGAAAATATTATGCCTAAGTCAAAGAACCCCACGACAAAACACCATGTATTATATGATTCCGACTACTGCGAAATGTCCAGCAGAGGCAAATTTACATTGATAGAGAGTAGGGAACATGAGAAATCTGTTACTACTAGAGGAGATGGAGTTTTCTTTTATGTGTTATTATAAAAAAAATTACAAAATTGATTATTGTGATGGTTGCATGCAACTGTTTGAAAATATTAAAAATTTCTAAATTATATATTTAAATAGGGAGGTGTGTGCTATGTGAATTATATATCAATAACGCTGTTAGAAAAGAACAGAAATGCAGCAGGGCTTATCTCCATTATTTGAAGACTTATTTATAAAATGTTGGTGCCTCCACCATCTCCTGGGCTTTTAGTGAAAACATAGAGAATTGGTTTTGCTAGTTCAAATTAAATAAAATAAAACCTAAGATTTTAAGTGATTTACCTAAGACATTGGCTTGTTTGTGGTAGAACCAGGAGATGGCAGCCTTCACTCCTTAAGGCCACATTCAGCGTTATTTTCACTACTGTTTTTGTTTTTACCTTTTTTTTTTAAGGTCTTGTCTTTGACCCCCTTCTGGACTGGAAGCAGGAAGATGAACCTCCCCAGATCACACAGCTACTATGGCAAAGCTAGTTTTTAAAGTCAGGACTTACAGCTCTTAAACCTCTGCGTTTTATACAGATTCTTCAATACTAGAACATTTACCTCACTTGTAAAAAGAGGTGAATAGAGCTGCCTCGTGTTCACTCATTCTAGATGTCACAAGGCTCCACCTGAGGGCTCTAGCAGCCTTGAATTCCCCAGCACAAGAGCCAAAGGTAAGTTGTATGGGTCAATCAGGGACTTTTCTGCTCAGCACTCTGCCAACTGAGGCAGGAGGATCATAAGATAAAGTCCATCTTGAGCAATTTGTGAGTTAGCCAAGACTGTCACAAAATAAAATAATTAATAATAATGATAGAAGGATTTGGTATGTAGCTCAATATGAAGGTTCTGAGTTCAATCCCCAGAAATACACACACACACACACATACACACACATACACACACACACACACACACACACACAGGCTCTGATGACATGCTATAATCTAGCCTTCACCATGTCTTACTGCTGATGGGGCCGTAGGGTTGAGGGTCATTTTACAGGTAGGTTCCTTATGTTTGGTGTCACTAGGGCAGCCCCATAGCTGGTCCTTGGACTCTCCCTTAGGGTTGGTTGTTTATAAAGAAGACTTAATGGGCTTTGAGTGCTGCTCTCATACCGTCTCTATTTACATCTCTTTGTGTCACATGTAATAAAAACTTTTTACCAGACCATGAGGCCTGTTTTTCCCTCCAATGCCTGTACCCAAATTTCTCAGGGGAGGGACAGTCACTCTTGCATTATTTAACTGCACCGCACCATGGAGCTCTCAACTAACCCAAACGCTGCTGTGTGCGAGTGCAATAATCTGCGATTTCCTGGTGCAGACCTGAGAGAGGAGGCTGCACCTTCCTATTGTGAGCCATTCTGCCTTGCCCAGGAGGCTTTGAAGGACAGGACTGCCCATTTTACTCTCAAGGTTTCAGTCTGAAGCCATAATGAGGATTAAACATAGCCACGCTTTCTAGCACCCAATAATTTCTCTCTAATTGGGAAATTCTTCAAGTTTACCCTCCCTTTAATATACTTGGGAAATACCCGAATACCTATTGATTCTTTATTTTTAATACCACAGAATTCTGATTTTACATCAGGGAAATGATTTATAAGTATTTCTAAATTGAAAGTTGAAAAATAAACCTGCTGGAGTGAAAGCCCTACTCAGGTTTACCACTTTTAGTGCATTGTAGTTTATAATGCTTAGTGATTATAACATCTACCACCTTCTTTTCTTCTATAATTAGCTATTTGGATACTTAGGTCCAAATGTAGTACCTATTTTTGGAAAACATACAGGATACTATAATGTGTATGTGGGGGTGAACTTTGTTTTTCTCTTTGTACTTATTGTCTGTCTTCCTTTTCATCCACTGAAAACCCCATTCAAATTCTTTTTGCAATGATATTTGTATCATGCATCTATACACAAATGAATGTGTTTTTTTTATTGAGTTTATTGGTACTTTTTAGGCATATAGTACAGTTCCATTCCTCATTGGGATCTTGTACCTTTACCTGACAGACCTTGGTTCTCATTTTTCCCCTTACCCCTGCCCTCCTTTCAGCCCCGCCAATACTCCCTATTCAAAAGACTTTGTTTCCATTTTTTCCTTTTCTCATATTTTTTTCTTTTCCCTTATTTCCTTTCCCCAACTCTTCCCACTTTCCCAGCAGCTTTAGACCTTTTCTTCCCATTTCACACTGTCAGTTATCTCATTAGGATCTTATGTACTATTATAATTTATTCACACCAGAGAAATTATTTGGTACTTACACATGTGTGAATTATTTATTTCACTTAGGAGTATATCCTCAATATGCATCCATTTTCCTATGAATCACTCTAATTTCTCATTCTTTAGGGCTGAGTAGTACTCTATTTCATAGAAAAACCACATCTTCTTTATCCAGTCTCCAACTGATGGGCAATTGGGCTGTTTCCAAGTTTTAGCTATTACAAACTGTGCCACTATAAACATGGGTGCACGTATATCACTATGGTATTATTCTTTTAATCTTTTGGAAAGATACCCAGCAGAGGGATAGCTGGGTTAAATGGAGCCTCTAGTCCTAGTTCTTTTAGGTATCTCCATATTGATTTCCACAGTGGTTTCACCAGTCTGCACTCCCATCAACAATGGAGAAGGGTTCCTTTCTCGCCACAACCCCACCAACATTTCTTATTGGTTGATTTCTTGATAGCAGCCATTCTTTCTGGGGTGAGGTGAAATCTTAGTATTGTTTTCATCTGCATCTCTCAAATGACCGGTGATGTTGAACACTTTTTCATATATTTATTTGCTGCTTTTACATCTTTGTCTGAGAAATGTCTGTTCATTTCAGATGCCCATTTTTGAATTGGGTCTTTATATTTGGGGGTCTGATTTTTTTTGAGTTCTTTATATATTCTCGATATAGTCCTTTGAGGAGGAGCAGCTGGTAAATATTTTTTCCACATTGTAGGTTGTCTCTTAGCTCTTTTGGTGGTTTCTTTTGCAGTGCAGAAGCTTTTTAATAAGATGAGATCCCAGTTGTTGATTCTTTCTGCTAGTTCCCGTGCTACTGAGGATTTTTTCGTAAAGTCTTTTCCTATGCCAATGTCTTCAAAAGTTCTGCCTAATTTATCTTCTAGCAAGTTTAGTGTTTCTTTTTTAATATTTGGATCTATAATCTACTTGGATTACAGTTTAGTACATGGTGAAAGATAAGGGCCTAGTTTTAATATTTGGCAGGTTGAAATCCAGTTTTTCTAACACCATATATCAAAGAGGCTATTTTGCATTCAGTGAGGATGGTTGGCTCCTTTGTCAAAGATGAGGTAGTTGAGTACATCTGGAGTTTTTTCTGTATTTTTCCAATGTATTCCACTGATCCTCTGGCCTTTTTCTTTGCCAGTACCATGCTGTTTTTATCACAGTGGCTCTGTAGCATAGTTTCAAGTTGGGGAATTGTGATACCTCCTGTTATGTCTCTATTGCCGAGAGTTCCTTTTGCTATTCTAGGTCTCTTATGGTTCCAAATGAATTTTTGTATTGTTATCTCTAGTTCTGTGAAATATACTGTTATAATTTCAATTGGGATTGCATTGAATCTGTATAACAGTTTTGGTAGTTTGGCCATTTTCACTATGTTGATTCTTCCTACCCAGTAGCAGAGGATATCTTTCTATTTTCTTATATCCTCTTCAATCTTTTTTTAGAGTGTTGTAGTTTTCAGTGTAAAGTTCTTTTGCTGTTTTATTAGGTTGATTCCTTGATACTTCATTACTTGGGATGCTATTACATAAATGTGTTTTTGAAAGACAGATCTACTAGAAATAGATTGGCTCAATTTTCACTCATCTGAGTTAGTGCTTTTTTGTCTTTCGTTTTTGAAAGGTAATTTTACAGGGTCCTGAATCTGGGATGGTATCTCTCTCTAATCCTTTATATATTTCATTCTACAGTTTTTAAACCCTTTCTGCATGTTGTCTGTGACATCAAAAATAATTTTTGTCTTTCCATCTCTGTAAGGTATTTTTGTCCCTCTAGTGTCTTTTATGAAGTTTTCTTTAGTTTTGGTTTTCTGCAGGCTAAAAGTGTAAATTTGTTTCATTATGCTTTTGGCATATGTCCACTGATGTTCTGTGAGCTCCCTGGCTCTGTGTTTTTTGTTTTTCCCTCATTGAGTTTATTGGTACAGTTTAGGTATACAGTACAGTTGCATTCATTACTGGGATCTTGTACCTTTACATGAAGGGTCTTGGTTCTCATTTTTTCCCTTTGTCCCTGCCCTCCCTTCACCCTCTCCTTCTCTCCCCAGTTACAAACACTTTATTTCCATTTTATCATTTTCACCGTGTTTTTTAAATATTGATTTAGGAAATGCTCAGTCATTGTTTCATATATTTCTTTTATTGCTTTCTCTTTTTATATCCGTTATGCATTTGTTTCCCCTTTTTTGCCTGTGTCACATTTCCTGTTACTCTGTTGTTCTTTTTAGTATACTTTCTGTTTTATTTCAGTTGGTTTCTATTGAGATATCCTTAAGCTCATAATTCTTTGTTCAGCAGTTTTTACTCTATAAATCTACTCTATTAACAAATCCATCACAGATTTTTTACATTTGTGATAATGTTTTTTTAATCTCTGGACCTTCTTTCTGATTATTTCCTAGAAATTTTCCCTTTTGGCTTACATTGTCTATATGTTCTTGCTGCCTAGTTTATTCACTAGAGTATTTATTATATTAATCATAATTCCAAATTATTGAGCACCATCCCTGCTGTGCCTGAGTCTGATTATACTTACACAATCTCTCCAAACTTCATGTTATGGCCTGCAGTATAATGTGATGAGTAGTTGTGTAAGAAGGTGCCTAACAGCCTTCTTATTATATTTCAGTCTTCTAAGAGGCTGTACCTCTAGCTGAACACTGTACAAGTTACGAATTTTACCCCTCTGTAGTCAGGGCAGGTCGAGTAGAGTGGTTTGGACTTGGGTCTTGCCCATCTCTCATGTCAGTTAGATTCTGATAAAATTCTAATAGTTTTAGGGTATGGAATATTTCAAAATGGATATTTTTCTCTCTTCTTGTCTGAAGCCCAAGGGGCTTTTTCTATGCAGTTTACTATGAGAATCTGGTGAAGTGACAGAGATCAGTTTCAATTCTCAGTCGTGCATATGTGAAGCCTCCACGAACTTGCTGATTCCTTTTTTCTCCTCTTGAACAGTGGTTCCTATTGCATTCTTGGCCAGCGTGTGCCTGTTTTATAAACTGTGGCTCCTGTGTTCACCTTGTTCCTCCGACTTTGCAGGAAGAGGTTTGCTCTGTGTCTTTACCTCTCTTCTAGATCCAAGAAGAGGCATTAGCTTTTCAGTCTTTCAGGTTTTTACTTCTTTTTTGTTTTGCTAAAAATGCCTTATGTGGAGGGGGTGAAGGGAGGGCAGGGGTAAGGGGAAAAAATGAGAATCAAGACTTGTCATGTAGTGGTACAAGATCCCAACAATGAATGTAACTGTACTGTATCCCTAAAATGTACCAATAAACTTAATTAAAGCTGAAAAAAATGCCTTATGTGTAATCTTTATTTTCACACTGAATTATTTTAGAACAAATGTAGAAAGTCAAAAGATTATCATAGATACTTGAATATTCTGAGGAAATAAACCATGTCCACTTGAGGAATTATACAAGTTCACTAAGGAATATCAAATAAATAATTTCCTCCTATAACTATTCTATTTTCATTTTGTGGTTAGAAGTTGCAGTTTTAAGTACTATTAACAGAAAATAACAAATGCTTCCTAACAAGTAGAAAAAAATAGTAATAAATGCTGGAAAAACTTGCCTCATTAACATTATTTACAGACTTTTACTTAACACATACTCCTTTGGAAATTAATTATATGACATTTACAAAAGTATTAACATTTCCCAGTCACTGAGTAGGGAGCACTACAGTTCTTTACTATCTAACCACAGTTGAAAGTCATTTCGTCCTAACAGTGGAACTGATATGTCACAGTCTTTTGGTCAACAGCTTTTTACTTCTTGTTAAGATGAAGTGATGACCTCCGAGCCTTGTATATCATGGACCAACAAATTGTGAGTCTGTACCTAAAAGTTAATTTTTATTGTTGTAGAGCTATATGGTATTTTTATTCAAACAGTCTTTTAAAGCATACATTTATTTTGTAAATACTACTTTATTTCAATATATATATTTATATGTATAAATACACATTTATAATTCAGTATATATTTTAAAATATACAACATTAATTTTGGGTACATATTCTTGGTTTTATCTATTTTATTACCTCTTTTTTTGAAGAATGCATTTCTATGTGACATTCTTCTAGTTATTTTTTTTTCATAAAATTTCCTGCTGTAGCCTTCAAAATTACATTTATAGTTACTAAATTTCAATTTACTGACATCTTTGGTTGATTATTTTTTAAATTGATATATTATTCTTTTCATAAGTGCCAATATCTAGTAAAACAGTAAATCTTACTAAATCAAAGATAGTGTTTTTAACAAGATTAATTGATTTTAATTAATAAATATAGTTTTTGAATTTACATAACTTTTATCTATTATAATTTTTAGATATTGCAGTCATAATATTTTCAATTTTATCTCCATTCAATGAGTATTTTTTGCAAGACAAAATTTTATGTAAATTGTTTATAATTATTTTTAATGCTTTTCAAAAATAAATGCTGTACTTTATCAGTTTGTCAACAGACTTTCATTTCAATGCAGAATATAAAATTGTCCAATTAAAAATAAGCCAGGCATGGTGGTGCATGCCTGTAATCTCAGCACTCGGGAGGCTGAGGCAGGAGGATCACTGTGAGTTCAAGACCAGCCTGAGTTACATAGTGAGTTCCAGGTCAGTCTCAACTACATAGTGAGACCCTGTTTTAAAAAACCCAAAAAAAAAAAGAAGCTTCATCAAAAGAGGCTTCCAATAGTAATGATATTCCAAGGAACAATTAGAAAATATTAACATGTGAGTTGATTTTTTGCACATTCTCCACTGTTTTTCTAGAAATACATTTCAATGAATTTGTCTTTAAACCTTGTTTTTCTAATTGAAGATTTTTGAAAGAAATTGCAAAAAAGAAAACTGTCACACATTTACGTTAAAAGTGTTACAAGTAAAAATGATTCACTGCCTTAAAGAAGTGTTGAAAATGAGCCGCTCCAGCCCGGTGTTGAGTATCTGACACGGCCATCGAGTACCTTGAACCTTTGTCATCAACTGTGACACTCTGGGCAGCCAGCGATGTTTCTCAAAACTTAAGCCTGATATATGCTTCATACCATTGGGCTTACACCTTAATGGGTGCCATCAGAGCCAGTTTGACCTTTGCCCAGCTTTCATCTTGGGTTACTCCTTCCTCACTGTCTAAGTGCCAGGCGCTGCATTCTTTTTTCACCTCCCTTGTGCCACACACCTTCCTGCCTCAGCATCTCACGCACTGTTTCTTGCCCCAAAACAGTCTCCCAATGTCCAATCCTTTATTTTCCAGTATCTTCCATTTCTGGAACATTTGTCCTGGGTCTCTTGTCAGGTTACAACTGTGGCCATGTGATTGATGTATCTTTCTCATATAGACCCTAAGGTTCCTGAGGGTAGTGCCTTATAGGATGGTGACATTTCCATTGGGATTTCAGTTGGTGCTACACCACTTCTGTGGTCCTGAGAGAAGGTGCTCTCCCAAAGGGATGGGTAAAGTGAGCGCCTTAAGGTCTTAGTTATTTTTGTTTTGTTACAGTCTCCAGGGAAACAGATTTGGATCACTGACAGCCACGTCCTGAAGGATGCCTGGTGAGTTCCTCTGTCTCACTACCAGCCCTGCTGACTTTCTCTGTGCTGCTGCTCAGCACTGTCCTCAGCACTACACGGGAGGATAGGACTTCAAAATATGAAGTGTGAGAAACCATAATTGAACTCAGAACATATCGAACATGATATTTTGAAGTTTGAACATTCATTTGGTAAAAGAAATATTTTATAATAAATTATCTGAGCATAGAATTTAACACTATTGAATGCATACACTCAAAGTAATTTTTGCAATATTTTCATATATACTGATTTTCTCAGAAGTGCAACAATCAACTTTATTGAACAAAAAATGTGCTTGGTTTGAGGGCAAAATTCATCAAGACCTGTTTGTGTCTTTAGAAAGTCATATAATTAGCAACAGCACTATACATACTTTTTAGGTCACTAAAACAACATACCCAAAATATTTTGTTTATAGAAAAATATTAGGCTCCTGCTACTGTAACAATAATCTAAAAAACTTTTTGTTTTGTTACACAGTTGTTCTTTCTGAGGTTGAAGAAAGGAATTAAAGATATTTTAAACCAGGTCTACAGATATTTCCTTTTTAAAAATTTGGGATATACATGTGACATATGTCTAATATCATATATATGATTATATGTTATGCATATATATATAATATATATCCTTACACATTTGTGGCATCTCAGAGACAGAACATAATCACATTCTTAAATACTGTGTAGATTCAGTTATCAACTGTTAAAATTCCTACTAAGATTGTTTATTTCTTGCTAGCTTCTCTTTTGTTATTCTCATCCAGTTGCTGAGAGCTCTGTTTGTTCTGCCAAATTTTGTTCTCAGGGTTTTTAAAGCCGAACTTCCTTTGTTGTGTCCTTGTTTGAGAGTTTTCAGTGATGGAAAATGTTCCAGAAAGCTTAAACACAAGCATAGTTTAAAACAGTACGGTGTTCACTTCCTCATTCTGTACAAGCATTCATATACATATTAGTTTGAAAATGTCTGGCCAAAGCTATCAAAAAGTTTTGAATATTTGACAAGAGCTCCCAATTTTCACCTGGGTTCACAGATAAACAGTTTAGGAGGACAGAGGCTGTCCATTCTTTGTTGACTTTCACGGATCAATTGATGTGCAAATATTGAATTTTTCCTGCTATGGTAACACGCAAATACCTTAGCATCTAACCTACTTTCACAATGGCAATATTACAAAATACTCATTCAAAGGTTTATGAGTATGTGTGTGCTTGTGACCATGTATGTGCCTGTGTGGACATCGTCTTTTCTCCAGAGACAGATCTTGCTTAGCAGATATTCAAGTAAAAATTTGGTCGTGGATCTCTAATAATTTTTCAGAGCTAGAGGATTATCTAGACCATTCTACCAGTTTGTCATCTACTCCTTTTCAAATGATGATACTTTAACCCCCAGAGGTTAATTGTAATGCTGGTAATTATTTATATGTTTAGCTTATTTTAACTTCTGTAATGAAGAACAATTTTCTTGCATTTTTATTGGGAAAATTGAGGATTTGTAAGTCACTGCTGCTCCCTGAGAAGTGTCCCTTTCAAGAACGCTATACTTTAAAAAAATAAAAAAGAACTTTATACTTTTTGCTTTTTAGAGACTTCATTTATTTGCTTAAGATATCACTGACTATCAAACTCTAAATACATTTTCAATCATCCTCATTCTAAAGACCTGGGATATTTGTCATTCTTCCCAGTTACTTGTTGAATTTTACTCTGTGGAATCTTTAACTGTGCTTTTCCTTCTCTGTGGCTTCTTGGAAGTTCAGACTCGAATTTGTGAACTTAATTTTCTTAATAAGTCACATGATGTTATCACCTTTTGTAAACTAACTCAACTTTTAACCTTATTTTCTTTTTCTTATCTTTCCTCTTTTTCCCCTATTTTCTTCCTTTAATTTATTAATTGAACGCTACCATATGCCCATGTCAGGCATTGATAATAGAACAACCTTAGCAACTCAGGCTTAAATGATAGAGAATCCAATTAGCTGTTTTTTTTTTATTTAGCATTAAAATAAATTGGGCCCTAAATATGCAATGTTTTCTTAAATTCTAAGGTCTCTCAAGACAAATGGGACACTATCTCAATATGTTTAATGCCTATAAAATATATCTTTTAAATATATGAGGAACAAAATTAATACCAGATTTTCTCAAGTGGTATAGTAGTTCAGGAAGGGGTTAAAGGCTCAAATAACTTGGATGTGCAATTTATGGTATGAGTCAATCGTGGAGATATATAATGTTTGGTTACTCCTTCTCTAAATTTGATAGTCCATGTTAAATATATTCATAGGGCTCTTCCCACTTGTCTTTTGAACAAAGATTCATTCTGTATTCAGTGAGGAGGCAACACCCAGTATTGCATGGAAAAGGTGCTTCAGTTGTTTGGGATAATTTAAACTGTTTTGAAATAACTTAACAGACTTTCATCGAGGAAGAGTCGGAGTTAAGAGAAGAAATGTTTGCGAAAAGTTAAACCCATGAATAGCTTGTGTAAATATCAGAACATATTTGTGTTACATAAATATATAATATTTAAAATGATTTACCTTATTAAAGTAACAGATTGTCTTTGTGATTTTAATTTCAATGAATGAATATTTCATATTCAAGCCAGTCTGAGCCCTGGACCATCTCCTCAATGTCTGATACTATACACAAGTGAGTGTTACTGTAACTGGGTTACCTATCAGTAAGTAGGCCCATGTGTCCTTTCCGGGTTCTTTCTCCTTTGTGCTTCAGCTGCCTTATTTTCTTGGATGTAGCCATACCCTTGCACACCTGGGTATTTCTTCACACGAGCACATTTCTTCCAGATATCTGCAACCAGTCCTGTCTCTGTTTGGAAAAACTCAACCCAACTTTTAAGGCACAGCGGAAATGTCACTTTGGGTGACATCTTCCCCTCCTCTGCCACTATCAGGGTTTTCTTCAGCCTCTATCATGCTCTGTACTCTGCCCTCAGGTGCGTATGTTTGATCATTGCCTGTGAGATCGCACACCCACAAAAGTTCAAGACTGGTTTAGGAACAACATCTGGTCTGTCATAGTCACTTACTACTGTTAACTGGGTACAAAATTAAATGTCCAAATAAGCTAGGTAAGAAATCATTTATTTTACCAACTTTTATTTAGAACCCCATACAATGACAGCAAATCTTGAGGAATGTAAAACATAATCTTGGTTTTCTTTTTCATATTTTGGAATTCTATGAAGAATTTAATTCAAATAAAGACTTCTACAGCATAAACGGCATGAGAGCCACTAATTCATTTTTTTTCCTCCCCTTTGGTACTGTGGATCAAACTTGGGTCCTTGTGCTTAGAAGGCAGGCTACAGACTCACTGAGATAAATCAACAGGCTCACTAACTCTTGATAAAACCTTTCATTTTCAGTCTGGTAAACTAAAGGTTGCTTTAGAAGTATAAACTTGTAAGTATCTTACTTCTCTTGAGAAATTGTAAGACTCGGCAACACAGGCTCCTAGTCCGAAACAGTGTCCAAGTGTTGGAACCCACTCCAGTGTGACAAACAGCTCACAGCTCCTGCAGCTTCTCTGAGTAGGAGATAAGAAAAGGGGAGGAAAGGGTGTTGATGAGGATGAAACAAGCATTAAAATGCGTTATGTGCATCACCAACTCCGCACAGTGAATGTAATCATTAATGTATTGTAAACATGCACTGTTAAAATTTAAAAGAAAACGATGAAGACAAGTTGTATATGCAACAGTTCCCCAAAACAAATGTAAATATCATGTATTGCAAACACGTACCAATAACGACAGGAAACCAAGTATTGAGTGCAGAGAGAGAGAGAGAGAGAGAGAGAGAGAGAGAGAGACAATGTATTCCAACAGGAAATTCTCTGGCAGGCCATAATATAATACGGCCTTCCTGATTCATTTATGGTAAGTGCCTGTCACCATTGAACTTGAACCCATTTTTGCAAAAGATGTATTTCTATAAAGTATCATGGGAGAATGTTTGTTTACAAAATAAACTCCACCTGAAATCAATGTAATTTGCTAACTATAAGCATAAACTAAGTCTTTTGTGTATCAAATAAGCACATTTGTTTATATTTCTTTTGCCTTTACAAAACCTACTTGGTATATAATTCTGACAGCTTAATTGATTTTATCAAAATTTCATTAAAAATCCTTCCTTTTCTTATTATGACACATATTTTTGCAGAAGAGCTTGAGCTCTGTAGGATTGTTCACCCTTTGCAAGTAAGCTGTCTATTTGTCCTCTTTTTCTTATAAAAATAAGATCATATTACTTATAATTTTTAAAGTCTTGAACATAAAATTATGGCAAAGACACATTTAAGACTGAGAAATATTAAGTTGATTTTGGTCAGGGATATGGTAGCCTTGTAAAAGCTGTAGACTCCAATTTTCCTCCCAGAAAATTTCTCTATTTATTTATTTATTGGTATTTTGAGACAGGGTCTCCCTATGTAGTTGAGACGGACCTGCAACTCACAATGAAGCCCAGGCTGGTTTATAACTCACAGCGATCCTCCTGCCTCAGCCTCCCGAGTGCTGGGATGATAGGCATATGCTACTGCACACAGCTAGAAAATTTCTATTTTTAAAGACAATTTTACTGACATAAGTTTCATATAAAACTTACTAATGGTAAATGTACAATTCAATGGTTTGGAGTTTTAAAACACTTCCATTATCCCAAAACGTTCTTTTGTGCACTTTTTCTCTGCTCCCGCCTTCAGCTTGGTGAAAGCTTGAGCCAGAATATTCTTGCCCCAGTCGTGACTTCAGCCTTGATCTTATAAAGTCACTGTCTTTCCATGTTCATTCATCACCAAGATAATCACCCTCAGGGACAAAGGCACTGCAACCAAATAGCATCTTGTCTTCATAACCTGTTCCCTGCCATGGCAAAAACCTTGGGGTGTGTTAGATATTTTCCCTCTTTTTTTTCTGGTTTCTTTCTCAAGTGTGTCAGTGGCCAGCTGATGGGGTCTTTGTGCTCTCTAATCTGTTGCTTTCCCTTTCTGTCTTTTTGATCATAATTTTCTTGTAAAGTTTTTCTAGTGGATCTCTGATATTGATTAATATTTTCCCTTTTTTTTTTTTCTGCTTTCTTTCTCAAGTATGTCAGTGGCCAGCTGATGGGGTCTTTGTGCTCTCTAATCTGTTGCTTTACCTTTCTGTCTTTTTGATCATAATTTTCTTGTAAAGTTTTTCTAGTGGATCTCTGATACACATTTTATTTTATGAAATGAATCTTCTGCCCTGTAGTGCTTTTTACATGGATTTTTAAATATTGCAATATTATTAATATTACCATTAATCAATATTATTATATTATATTTCTATTTTCACTTGTTTTGTGTCCTTGCTCTATTTTTATATTATCATTCCACCTTAAGTATTTCTATTTTTCTTACATTTGTAAAGTATTTTTCCTGTATTTTTGAAAACAAGTGCATTCCAAGTTGCTTTTCTGATTACTTAATGTTAATAAAAATAATTTTTCTGTATTTTGAGAAATGCAGTTATTTAATTCTTTGATTTCTAATGTTGCATTTATATAATTTTGGGGACTACTCTCTCTTTAATAATGCAGACTGATCTTTGCCAATAAATAGAAGCCACAAATTCTAGTTCAATTCTCTCAGCATCCACCAAGGTGATATCAGAATTCCCTTTTCAAGATAGTTTGAAGTCAAGTTAGAAGTAGATCATGGGTCTCTGAGTGGGGCTTGCTTCTTGTTTCTGCCTCTTACTATGAAATGCTGAAACTTCACAAGGCACAATGGACTTTTGCAATGCAGAGCCCTGCAACTCATGGCTAAGTCGAACGACCAGGTGTTGATAGTATCCAGTCTGGTTCTGATGACGGAGAACCGATGAATTTCCAGGGAAGAAGTCCATCAAAGACATAGATGATCTCCACCGTAGCCAGGAAAACTGGTCTCTAGCATCAAGGTAACAAAGGTAACAGGATAAGTCAGCTACATTGCAGTTAATACTAATTCTTCCAAATAATCTAAACATTAATATCATTAATTTATCCCAGTTTCTACTATCATTTTGATTTTTCTACCACATTGGTATTTAAAGTGTGAGAAGGGAAATTAGCAACCACTGCTTCTTTGGTCAATTCTGAAAATATCCAAATACTGACTAAACTGATTAAATGTTTTCAGGTTCACAGGGGAATTTTTTTTCCATGATTCTAGGATTTTTAACATAAATTTCAGACAAATACATATCCTGATCCAGTTTATGCCTAAAACATATCTTTGGAGAGGGAAGCTAAAGCTGTGAATCACAATATTTAGTATGCAGAGCTTCTCAGACTTGAGCAAATCCCTTGCTGATGCGGATCGAATGGGCATCTTGCATTTTTAGCAAAGTACCCATGGTGCCGATACTGCTGCTGTGGGCAATAAGGAACTGCAGAAGTTAGTGTACTGTGCCCCTAATTTTAAACTCATATCACTCATGTTTTTATGACCATTCAGAAAGATTCCATTTAGAAAAATGTTCCAACATTACCTTATTCAGATTCACCAAGAGCTGTGTGTGTGTGTGTGTGTGTGTGTGTGTGTGTGTGTAACGGTGACAAAATTTATTTGTAAAAGTGAATCATGAGGGAGAAATTGACTCTGCAGAGGGAGCGTAGGCTGAGGAAAGGAGGAAAAAACAAGATAAAAGTACACCCTGGAGGACGCACTGAGGAAAGCCAGGAGAGCACAGGGCCCTGTGCTTTGTGACTTCTGCCCTAGAAGCATAAACTGCCAGCAAATGATTGCTTTGGCAATAATTGTGTCACAGATATTCCAATACCCACGGCCTTTTTGTCTTGGAGGAGGCTATTAGAGTAGGGAGAAGGGAACCAGAGATAAGTCTTATTTCAATGACCCCAGTCAGTGGTTAAAAAGAAAAGCTCCTAAAGGTTTGAAATGGGGTGTATTGTGCAGTAGGTTATGTCTTTTTTAAAAATTCAGACAGTCCTTTCAGACTATGGATGGAGTAAGAGGTCACAAACCTCCACTAAGGGATGTTTGAGAGAAATACTGTATTTCAAATAGAAAAATAGCCAAATGGAGGTTTGGAGTTGTGGGAGAAGACAGTGAGCCATCTGCTTGAAAGAAGGCTGCTGTGCTGTGGAAGAGATGAAGGGCTGCTAGCTCTTCCAGGTTTTTGTTCATTTGTTTGCTCTTTGAGGTAAGAATTTACACAGGCTTAGGCTTTTGCACTAAGAAAAATACCCAGGTCTTTTCATGATTTCCGATTTTGAGGTAGGGGCTCATGAAGTCCCAAAAGTCCCCAGTCTGGATTTCAACTTGTCACCCTTGTGCCCTGTTTCCCAGAGTACTGGGAGGGGTTACAGGCATGTGCCACCTCATCTACTAGCTGAGTCGTTGATGCTTTAGTATTCAGTGAAGATGCTTCTAATGGTTTGGATGGCATCTTGTTGAACATCCCTCGACATAGATGTCATTGTGGTTAGTTGTTTGGCAATTTGGGCATTTTTATAATGCCAATTTTAAATTGAAGTTTCGTGTTTTGTTTTGTTTTAAGGAGAAAAGATTATCCTGCCTGTTTGACATCAACTATTTTGTAGACCCTTCCTTCAACCGGATTATATCTTATTCTAATATTTTCTGTAGAGAATGGTCTTTCTTGTTGAAAATTTCAGTTAATGAGCTATGTAGCTGCTAAGGATTTCAAGGAAATGACTAAAAAATCAACTTGTGTGACCTTTCGCAAAAGAAAGATAATGGTGGCATTTTCAGGGGTGGGGCCATCTGAAACTATCTTGCTGGAATTATTTCAGGAATGGATGCAGGTCAGAAGCTTTAAAAAGTAGGTATTTGAAAAAAAAAACTGATACCAGCTCTTTAGCCTTGGACCCATCATTGTGGCTATTATTTAATTTCTCTTGCTAGATGACATCTGTAAAGTAACTAAAAATTCAGTTGTATCTGTAACTTACAACAGGGTTAGCTCCTTCAGAAGATTATGTTACATTTTTTGTACATGTCTCCCAAGAAAATCAGAAATATCTTTCCTTTTTTTTTTTTTTTTTACAAAACATAGCAGTTTGTTGCCATCTTGACCTGGAGTCTTTTCTCCCTACCTTCCTTTTGCCCCATCCCTCCTGCACCTTATGACTTATTGCTACCTGTCCATTATGTTCCAGTTACCTCAAGTAGAAATACCTAATACATGGAAATAAGTATTTGATATTTTGATAATCAGTATCAATATTGTATTTCTACATGAAAAGTGTTCAGCCTAATCTTCACCTGTGATACTTAATATTAGGGAAATATTATGTGAATATTCACTTTGCATAAGGTTATAGTATGAAACTGTGCCTATAAATAAATTCTAAAGGGATAGAGAATTTCTGAAGTAAAATCAGGAAGCATGTTATTGTATTCCGTGACTGAAACTGTAAAAGTCCACTAATACTGAAGACACGTGCATACCTAAAGAAAGAAAAGCAATTTTATGAGGTTGGTAGACTTATGCTCTTACTTTTTTAAAGCTATCAATGCTAAAGCTTTAATTAAAATATATGAAGTGGAAGCCGGGTGTGATGGCGCAGGCCTGTAATCCCAGCACTTGGGAGGCTGAGGCAGGAGGATCCCTGTGACTTCGAGACCAGCCTGGGCTACATAGTGAGTTCCAGGTCAGTCTCAACTATATAGTGAGACCCTGTCTCAAAAAAACAAGAAATATAAAAATAAAAATAAAATATATGAAGTGGGCTGTCTATTATATACTACACATAGGTACACATATTCACACATATTTACATTATCGTGAGTCTCGGAAAGTTATCCATCTCCCGGGAAATTGCAATAATTTCTTACTGACACTGTGCTGTTTGTCACCAATACTGACCTGCTGTTTATTAAATATTCATAAGAATGGGAAGTACAGTAACAACAGTTCGGACCATTTGTGAATGGACTATCTGGTTGATACCATTATGAGATAGTTTATAATGTTGTAGATATTAAACGAACTTGTTTACACTTAAGGTCAATGTAACTATTCAGTATGTGGCCTTTTGTGTCTGGCTTCTTTCTTTTAGCATAGTGTTTTCAAGTCTCATCCATGTTATAGCATGATGTAGTACTTCATTCCTTTTTAAATAATTTAATGGTGTCAAAGGTAGAACATTTTGTCCAATTCTTTTTTTTTTTGGTACCGGGGATCTAACTTGGGACCTTGTTCTTGTAAGGCAGGTGGCAGGCAGAGCCACTGAGCTAAATCCCTGGCCCTGTCCAGTTCTGGATAGATAGCTTGTTTCCACTTCTTGGCTGCTGCAAACCCTGCCACTGTGAGCTTTCACACAGTTTTTTCAAAAACATGTATTTGTTTTCAATGCTCCTGAGTTGGGTGTATGTCTAGGAGCGGGACTTCTGGGCCACGAGGTAACTCTATGTTTAACCTTTTGAGAAACTGCCAGAATGTTTCACAGAGTAGCTGCACCATCTTCAGTTCCATTGCAAGTGTTTTTTTCTGTCTTTTATTGCGGTGTTTAAAAGTTTGTTAGTATGTGTTACTATTACACGACAATGGGTGCATTTGGGGAAGTGAGGACTGCACTGAATGGGTCTCAGTCTGTGAACGTCCCCTTTCCCTTCCCTGCCCTTCCACTGTCTCTTGCTTACCCCCTTCCTCATCTCTAGAAGTCTACCTTCTGGTTTCCCAGTCTTTCTCCTTTATCTTAATTTTTTATTTACTAGGTTATGTATTTTTAAGTTTTCCACATGAGAGAAATCCAGAAGGGCTGAGGACTTAGCTCAGTAGCACTGTGCCTGCCTTGCAAGCACAAGGTCCTGAGTTGGATTCCCGAGGGGAGAGGGATCATGAAACATTCTGAACGTGGATAATCTCATTGAACACTATGGTTTCTACCTCTGTCACATGTTCTGCAAACGATATGCCTTCCTTCTTCTTTGTGGCCAAGTTGAGTTCCATTGTACGTACACCACATTTTCTCTATCCATTCATCTGTTGAAAATCTATGCAGTTTCAACAGCCTAGCTACTGTGAATTGTGCTGCTATAAACACGGGTAAGCATATACCATTGTAGTATTCAGTCCTTAATTCTTGGGAAATATGCCTAAGAATGACAGAGCAGGGTAAAGTCGTGTTTTTACATTTAGTCACTTAAAGAAGCTCCACGCTGGTTTCCACAGTGGTTAGGAGACAGACGAAGAGTCCCTGTCTCTCATCTTTCCTCATTTCCCAGTGCCAGCTGAGAGGGCAGAGGGTTTAGCTGACTGGCGGCCAGCACGCCCTTCCCCTTGTCCTCCTCGATCCCTTTGCACCCTAATGGATGGGGACAGTTTGCTTCAGTGCTCTTGGCCATGGAGCCACTGTCAATATGTGCTGTATACTTAAAAAGTACCAATAAACTCAATAAAATATAAAGTAATAAAAGTTCTTCAGGTAAAAGGAATATAAAACAGAATGGTATTTTGTGTGTGGGGAAACTGAGTCATGGGCTAAATCATTTTTTGCAGACCAGTAGTGACTAATTGAGAATCAATTATAGAGTAACTCCTATTTTTATTCTATATACATTTACTAAGGTCTGCCTTAATTAGTCACATTTTTGATTGGAAAATGAAATACTTCTAACTTTTTAAACATTATATCTCTAATTTTGAAACAATAAAAAAGTGGAAAAAGATTTCCTATCATTAATTCAAGAACAGTTTAGGCTTAATCCCTGGGCTTTCAATTTTCTGGACAGAAGAACTCTTAAAAACAAGTAGAGAAGTGATACTACACCGAAGTGTCAGTTTCTGCCTAAACTCTTCATTTGTCTCTAGAAAATTAGAGTCATTAGAGACACAACATTCTCTCATATCCTCCCTCCCTCTGTTTCTCTTTAGAGCTTTTCAGTTTGAAGATGAGGTAATCAGAAGAGCCAGAGAGTTCATTATATTTGTAAAATCCATCGGAAGAATAGCACATCCTGGAACTATTATTGGCAAAACAAATAGTGACATTCAGCATTTATGCTGTTTGCTCACTTATACTGCTGGAATGAGTTTACATCACACACAGGCATTAACAAGCAATGACTCTCTCTGGATTGGTCAGTATCTGCTTGCTCTTTAGTTGATTATCATGGTGAGGTAAAATCATCATCTGTAACTCAGATCACAATGGAAGAGGGAAATCTACAAATGAGAAGACACCATTATTTTAATCCAGCATTTCTCAAAGTCGTTCTTTGACAGTACAGAGACTGCCAAAAAAATGTATGAACACTTTAGGAAAAGAAAAACAGCATGATTTCTTTTTCAACAGATGGTGTTACTCTTCTATGGGGGGGGCCCTAGAGGATGTCGTATATATCCCAGAAATCCAGCTACACTGTAGGACCTTAGAGAAGTTGAAAATGTGTGTGCATCTATTGCAGACAGCTAAGTTTAAAAATATTACAAGACAGTTGGGCCCTCAGCATAGCGAACAACTGAGGCACATTCACTAAAGTTTAACATTAAAAACAAATACTACACCGGCATACTTCCCCTATGGATAAATAGCAGTGATTTATATTCTAAATAGACATCAATCACCTTAACCGGGGACCTAAGCATCGCTAGCTACCTCATTTCCTTCCAGGAAATCCATAAATAAGCTCTACGTGACTAGCTTCCCCTTTTGATCTCCGCTTAATTAGCACTGACTGGGTGACTGGACTTGTAGCTTTATTGGTTAATAATGGTTTTGTCCCACTTCATGCCCACCTTGTGATTTTTCCATTAAATCTTATAGTTTTGTCTCACCTTGCACTCACCTCACCTCAAGGCTATGCCCCCTGAAACGGCTTTGAGAAATGAGGTGGGTGGGCAACACACTTTCTAGTCCCCCTATTATCTTTTAGACAGAAGCGATCCCAATAATTCTTCCTACTTTTAATCTCCATTGTTTTTAGAATTTACCCTTCGATTTTAGAGAACATGAACTCGTGTTTCACATATCTAGCAGGTTGAAAGTTATAATGTTTCCCTTACATTATTTGGATTACTTGGTACCCTATATCACAGCAATCTCAATGACCAAGTTTACCCAAGCAGCATTTTGCTATACCAATAAGTTTCTGGGAAGTAAGGGCCACCACTTGGAGTACCTCTTGTAATTGTGGAGGCAAAAAGAAACTTCTATTATCTATGATGTCTCAATAAATTTAATATTAAAATATTTATATACAAGTTTTTCTTTTCCTGATGTGCATATACCTGTGTGTGTGTGTGTGTGTATGCGTGTGTGTGTGGACTCTGTAGATATAAAAACAGTTGCTTCTAAAAAGAAACTGGGAAATTCTGCATACTAATGCTGAATATGAACATGCTCCTTAGCAGATGAAAAGTTCTGACAAACCCTGTAGGGATACAAAAACCTATAGAGGTTGGTTTAATCCAGTTTGACCCAAATTTTGTAATCCAACATCTTACTGATGCTGAAAAACAAACTGCCCCAAAACTTTTGGTCTAAAAATAATAATCATTTTATCAGCTGTCATAGTGTTCTTGACTCTGCAATTTGAGAAAAATCCACTATGTCTTTATGGTAGGACCCTCCCTGCTTTTCTGGTCAGGAGGTGGTAGGACTAGCTGTGAAATGGACGGGCATCCTCTCACATGTCAGTTGAGAGTTTCTCCTTAGAGTCTCTCCATGTGGTTAAAACCACCTGGCTTTCTCATAGCACGGCTCTGGGCAGTGAAACTTTTGTGTGGTAGCTCAGAGTCCCCATGGAAGTATTGCAACTCACAAGGTGGAAGCTGCAGGCGTGTTAATGACATAATCTTGGGATTTGTGCAGCATTTCTTTTACTGCATGCTGTTACAAGTAAGTCCTAGCTCCACTCAGATTTCAGAGCAGAGGGATTCAATTTCACGTCATGAAGAGCATGCAGGACAGGAAACAGTGTTGCTGTGCTTTCTAACACATAATCTTCTTTCTTATACAATCTCTTCAGTATTGATCCAATGTCCCGTATGTTGATACTTCTCAATCCCAGACCCTTGGCAACCATCAACTTTATGGAGTTCACAGCTTTGATTTTTCCAGAATGTCATATATTTGGACATTAAATATGTAACCTTTTTAGATTTTTTTTGTAGGAATAGCATGCAAGTTTCCTCTTATCTTTTTATGACTCTATAGGTCATTTATTTTTATTGCTAAATAGTATTCCTTTTTATGTATTATGGTTTCTTTATTCTTTTGTTTGTTTGTTTGTTTTTTGTTTTTCTGGTACCAGGGATTGAACTTGGGACTTTGTACTTGGGAGGTAGGCAGCGGCACCACTGAGCTAAACCCCTGGTCCCTGGTTTCTTTATTCCTCAACCCACTGAAGGACATCTTGTTTGTTTTCAAGTTTTGACAATTATGAATAAAGGTGCTATAAGCTTCCACTTGCAAGTTTTGTATATACATAAGTTTTCACCTCCTTTGCGTCAATACCAAGGAACACAGTTGCTGAATCACATGTTAAGAATATGCTTAGTTTAGTAAGAAGCCAATAAACTGTCATCCAAAGTGGCTGTACCACTTTGAAATTCCACCAGCGATGAATAAGATTTTATGTTGTCTCACATTCTTGTCAGCATGCAGAGTTGTCAGTGCTGTGGATTTCGCCTTTTCCTTAGGCATATGTGGTACAAGAAATGTTTTAAATGAATTTCCCTGATGACATATCACGTGAAGCATTTTTTTTATCCTTATTATCCATCGGAATATCTCTGTGATGATTTTTCATTAAAGTCTTTGGCCCGTTTTTTGATCAAGTTGTTTTCTTTTATTAAGTTTTATATGTTCTTTGTATATTGTGGATGATGGTCCTTAATCAGGTACACCTTTTGAAAGTATTTTCTCCCATTCTGTGATGTATCTTCCCATTCTCATCACTGCCTTCTGTAGAGATGTTTTTACTTTTAATGAAATCTAGCAGAACAATTATTTCATTCATGAATTTTGTCCATGGTGATGTATCTAAAATGTATCACCACATTGAAGTTCATCTAGAATTTCACCTCTGTTGCCTTCTAAGCTTTTTATTGTTTTGAATTTTACAGGAAGTTCTATAATCTATTTTTAATTAATTTTTCTGAAAGGTATAAGATCTATATCTAGATTTTTTTTGCATAAAGATATCCAGATTTTCCATTGTGATTTGTTAAAAAGACTGACTTTGTTT
>NW_022974584.1:0-3000 GCF_012274545.1 Fukomys damarensis
TTAAGTGAAAGGGCCTTTTGAGTTTCATTTATGAACACCAAATAGCACAATTTCGAAAGTTATTAAGCTACTTTGATTGCAAAATATACATATTTTCATTCTTTGCATAACTTTAAAAAATGTTAAGCTCAATGAGCACTTGGATAATGAAATATTTATTTATTATCAACACTTCATATATTCTGGAAATTTTATGAGTTGAGAATATGAAGCTGCTTGACTTTGTAACCACATCTTATAATCCTTTATCATTATGTTCAAATTTTGTGTATTTAAAAATTCTAAGTCGCTACTTTTTCCCATTAAATATATTGAAAAACTTTTATGAAGCCTTGAGTTTAAAACACTAGCTTTTTTTTTCTCAGATTGACTCTATAAATTTATTTCCAAGTTAGGAGCCAATTATATATTAAATATATGATTTAGTATATTAAAATGTGTTGATAATTTCACTTTTGTTTGGAAAATGTATGCTTGTGTAACTATACTCCAGTAACTTTATTTCATAAGATAATAAAATTGTCAAAATATTTCAATAGAAATTGGATCATAAATATGAAAAATGCATTACATTTTAAAAATAAAAACAAGTATCTTTTAAAATACTTTAGATAATCAATGGAAAATTTAACTCTTTTTGTATTTATGGAAGATATTTTCTTTTTGGTATTTTCTTTCATTTCTTAATGTCAAATCAGGTCCTACTTTTGTTCGAAAATGGCTTACCTTCAATTTGTACTTATATGAAAATAAAATCGCTATTTATTTGAAACAAAATAAGTTAATTTTGATAACCTAAATTTTACATATCTGTCTGCATATTCAAATAACTTAAACTAAAGTTAAAGCTAAATAAGTTATTTGAGCAATAAATTCCATAAAATAGAAACAATATCTCTAGATATACCAGGAAATTAGGACATAGTATACACCTTTTAAAAAGAAAAATGTGTACCTTTTCAATAGTTTAAATCCCTTTTTATTTGAGTAAGTAGAGTCTATGAAAGGTACTAAACAGCTCCCTTTTATTTAGATGGCTTTTTAAGTAGAAATGTAAGTATTTATATGCACAGTTACTCAGATAATGTCTTAGTAGTGGAAATTACATTTTTGTTTGTAGGATTAGTAAAAAACATCTTGAAAAATTAAATGAAAAAATATTGTGCTGATAAAATATATCATAATATATGGTAATGAATATTTTTGTAAAGTAACTTGAAAAAATATAAATATTTTCACACAATATTTTTAAGAGTTAAATGAGGTATACATGCTTTATTCAATTTTACATAATGAATTTTCTATTTGTAAATGTTTTAGAAATAAAATTACATTAAAATTTAATCTATTATGTATGGTAGAAGTAATTCTGAAGACATTATAGTTCCAGGAGACAAACAGCTTGAAGTAATTTTGTTTTAAAATGACTAAAAAATAATATATTTTGGAAACAAATTACTTCAAGCTATTTCTAATTTTACATTTTTAAACAGTAAGCCAATTAGTAATATAATTTTTCAGAATCTGTATATATTTATTTATAATAACTAATGCCAGTATCTGAGTTATATGCCAAAGAGCCTGTTTTAAAATACTTCAAAAAATTAAAACAAATGATATTGAAAATTATTTCTTCATACTTGTAACCATCACTTTGAAATATTTGTAAATATCACAACAGAAACATCAAAGCCTCTTTAGTTCTGTTCCTTTATATTTACTACTAATAGTGATTCTCTTCACTTTGAATATATTCCTGAGAAACAGGAAATGTCCCGGCAGATTAAATGGAAACTTAGTATGTAGGTATAACTTAGCTGAAACATTTTAAATTAATTAGTAAAGAATCTTGACTTTAGTATCAGGTAGTAAGCAACTAAGTATGATTATCATTGAAAAATTTGAGTGAGTTATTTTATTTATTTATTTATTTATCTATCTATTTATTTATTTATTTATTTATTTATTTATTTATTTATTTATTTATTTATTTTGTACCGGGGATCGAACTCAGGTCCTTGCATTTGCCATGGAATTTTTTATTTAAATAAAATAGATATTTTAAAGTTAAATTCTTTAAAATTAAGTAACTTTTATGGTTGGGTAATAAATGGAACGGTTGCTTTATTCCATTCTCAAGTAATGGGATATAGAATTTCAGTTTAAAATTAATTGAAAATTCTCATTTCTCTTGAAAAATAGCAATTGTTAATACTATATTTTGGTCTTGCTGATAGAAATGGAGTTAAATATTTGTAGGGAAATTAAGCTCTGGCAGTTAAGGCCGACTCAGTTTACTGCCATATAGCTTGTTTGTATTTTTTTAAAGTATTTTTTTCTTGGCACAGAAAAGCTTCAGAACTCAAGTACAAGAAGACTATTCTAGATGCCAAGCTTCCAAGAAAATAATTGATCTTGCCCTAAAATTCTGGAAGTTAAATCACTGCTTAGAGAAAATCATTCAAATCGTCATTTCTGTCCTGACAGGTATATGCTCTATGTGGAATTTGTAATCAGAATTCTATAATTCAAGGGTTCTTAAACATTTTCCTTTTTCCTATCCTGTCATTAATAAATCCACTTAATGTCACTTCATTGATACTAGTTCCAATATGGGAACTTGTGTAATTGAATTCCCACCTGGTATGTATGTAATCACCCCTGCTTACATAGTTAGAAAAACCAGGTATTTATCTAGCAGATTAGCACTCTAGCTGCATAATCTTAAATAGTTTCTAATTGTCTAGAAAGGGTCACTTTGACCTAAAAGATTCCTACAGTCATGTAGCAGTAATAAATACCTGATAAAAACAGAAAGGGGCAATAAACATTTTCCTCTCCTGCATAGGATGCTACAGCAATGTGCATCTCCTCAAGAATTGTGTTGAAACGATTTGCAGCTTGGTCAGTGTTGTTTGCAGTGACTTCAGTGAACCCTCCACTTCTGTTGACCGCTGTGAAAATAAAATATCTCAAGTTGGCTACAGGGAACTAGAAGCT
>NW_022974585.1:0-1387 GCF_012274545.1 Fukomys damarensis
CCTGCTCCCTCAGGAGGGCCTTGCCGTCTTCCCCAAGCCCAGGGTGGTGACCTGGCCCTCTGGACAGATGCCACCACCAAGGGCTCCCCCTCAGGCAGCCCGATCACAGCACCCCCGACAAAGCTTGACCTGCCCAGTCCCTTGTTCCCGAGGGCACACATATCCACACGCACAGAACGAAGCACTGGGCAGACCAGAACAATGTCAGTGGGTTGAGTCAATGTGAAGATGGTGCCAGGGCACTGCAAAATGTCACTATCGGCACAGGTTGGGAGGGACCGGGAAAAGGGGTTGTTATGATGTCTTACTTCATGTGAATTTACAGTTATCTCAAGAGAAAATCGCAATTGAAAAAAATGTCTGCTTACTTGTGATCTCTGCTTTCCCCCTCCCGCCACAGCAAGTGATAGGATGAATGAGCCTTCCTCAGTCAGCGAGGTGGATTCTCGGTCCCCAGGGAGTAACTCCTCAGCTCCGCTGGGCAATGGGACGCCCACACATGCAGGCTCAAAAGCATACGGCACAGCGGCTTGGCCTTTTGGCTAAGATCACGTGTAAAAGCATACACCACAGGGGCACAAGTACATAGCACATGTGTCCATATAAAGCACAAGCACACACATGCAGCCATGCACATGCAAACACCCACAGCCCTCTTTCCCTCCCCTCCTGCTGGAACCAGGACCTCAGAGCCCTGCAGCTCTGTCTTTACTCCTGGCTCCGTGTCCAGCTCCAATATCACAGGCCAGCAGTAGCCACTAAGGCCCAACCCCCATCTGTAAAGCTCAGAGATGGTCAGACCCTATGGATTTCTTCTTGTGAGGACCGGAGGCAGCATCTGTGGAGTAGGTACCATTATTCACATTTCAGGGATGAGCAGCTTGGGACCGATACATGTTAATATTGTTACTAATAAAATGTCGCACCACACTCATACAAGACACGGTCACGAGCAGTCAGCCCAGCGGGGGCCAGGGTGGGAGGTGGTCAGTTCCCCAGGCCTGAAGTTTCTGTCTTTGAGGGTGCTGCTTCCCCACCCAAGTGTCGGTGACAAACCAAGCAGAGGCTGAGCTGGTCGTCGTTGACCACCTTGGGACCCTGGTTCGTATTAGGGCATGCTCACGCGTGAGTGCACTCTAAATCCAAACTGATTCTGAGCCTGAACTCTGCTAATCCATACTGCTTGTGTTTGTCAAAGCCCCAGTCCTCCCTTCCACGGGGGTGCAATTCCCAGCGGTCGAGCTGAGAGTGGGCAGGAGGGATGGGGCTACCCTGTTTGAGGCTCTGTAAGACTTGAATAGGCTAAAGTGACTCCATGCTAATCGGCCAGACTGTGCTTCTTCATGTGCTAATTGCTACCTTGGTTAACAGCCCGCCCAGGGGCAAA
>NW_022974586.1:0-3670 GCF_012274545.1 Fukomys damarensis
AAAACTGACTACCAACAAATTTGTTGAGAAGTCTGCAAGCCTGCTTGACTCACCGGCTTCATACCCTGGGATCACCATGACCCAAAATCAAAAGCATTCTAGGGGCCGGGGATTTAGCTCAGCAGTTCAGTGGCCTGCCTTGCATGTGCAAGGACCCGAGTTCAAACCCCGGTACCAAAAAAAAAAAAGCATTCTATTAACATAGGTTATTCACAGACCACTCAGTTGAGCTCCTTCTTCATTTTATTACTCTCTGTTTGTAAAATGTGAGACAATGTATTTGATTTCTAATATTAGGAAAATCCATCTTCCAGTTTGGGATTGACTCTCTTTTCCTTCTTACCAATGGGAGATAAAAGTTAAAGATAAGAATAAATAATATAGCATAAATAACAATGCAATGCACATGTTTACCTGTCTCTTCAAAGTATATCTCTTCAAAGAGTGATTTTATTCAATAATCAAATTGAATGCTGACAGGGTCTAAGATAATTCAATAGCCAGCTCACTAACCAATGGATAATCTGTGAACTTTGTCTCAGAATTTTGCAATCACATACCCAAACTAGAATTTCTTCCACATAAAATTTGCCTCTGTTTTTAAATTCCTTTCTTTTTTATGTGAGATCATGTTACAAAGTGCCTGGGCATCTCCTAAATATCTCTGATCAGTCTTCATATGGCAATATGAAGGCCGTGGCATTACGCCACCTTTGGTAATCTACTGTCATACTGATTTTACTGGTCTCCTGTCTAAAACCTTACCCTATCTCAACTCTGATAGCCTACCATAGTTTTGGCAATATTCACAAGTATTTGCTTCCTCCCACCCAAAGCCTGCACAGCTGCACATGGTTGTTCTTCATGGGGCACCTGCCTTCTTCCTTTTCAGCTGTGCTCTGAGGGCCTCACCTGTCCACCTCAGTCACACCAACCACATGCTGTCTGCTTCCACTCACCTTGTGCTCTTCTCTCTTGAGCCTGCTTTTCTGACTTCACCTGGCAAAAATCAGGACAACAGTTTTCTGTTCTGTGAAATTTCCAGAACACCATTCAGCCTGCTTTAAATCCCACTTCTACTGGCATATTGACAAGAGCCCATAACATGTATACCTACCTCCGATTTTCTACAGCTTTTGTTATATTGACTACAATACTAAATGTTTTTATAAATTCCTTAGCAAAATGTCCCCATCATCCAAAATAGTTCTTGGCAAATACTAGTATTTATGAAATATTAGCCTAATGCGTAATAACCAAGTGAACAAGGAAAAGTGATAATTAACATTTAAACAAAATGAACTATGCTTTTAGAGGGATACTAATTTAAGTCGTTAAGTGTTGGAAATTATAGCTTTTTATTTATGACTAAAATTAATGTTCTGATAGCTGATTTGCTGAGACTTCATCCCTTAAAAAACAAATAACCAGCTTGTTTAATTTACCAAGTTAACCCAAACATATAAAGCACATCACACTCCAGATGACAAATTGGCACAGATAAGGTGAAGAATGTGCAGTGTTGATTTGGGGACACTGTGGATTTCAATCCTTCTCCTGCTGCTGCCTCCCCTCCTTGTATCCCCTTCTCTGCCCACAAACCTCCTTGAGGCCGGCAGGCCAGACACAGGGCTTTGCACTGAGTCTCTGGTCTGTCTTTCTGCCAGCAGAGGGGACCCTTGATCTGCCCGTTATTTCAAATCCAGTTGTAGGGTTCTGGGCAGAGAGTGGTGAATGTTTCTTAATTAGCTATTATGAGAGTGAAATAAAAATTCTTTCTGCAGAAATCTTTAAACAGTTAAAACCATTTGATTAGTCATTAAGAATGAACAGAGTTTTATATATAGATAAATATGTCAAAATTTTCAATGAGCAAAATTTGGAAGGAATCCTAAGAAAATGCTAATATGCTGGAAAATTTCAGAATAAGTTTTTCAAAGATTAAAAACAAAGCAACATGAAATGATACCATAAATGAAATTTTGGTTAAAAATCATATTTTTTTTTAGAGAAAAAGTAGGTCATGTAGTAATGTTCAGGCATGAAAAGGTAAACACCCCTTTTAAGAGGCTTTTTGAAATTTATGTTGTCATTCAAAGTGTATTCATTAACAGAATCTCAGTTTAATTGGTGTTGTGAGAAAAACAGAAATAGAGTGCCTGAACACTTTCGTCAGTCAGACCAGATAGATATATAAATAGACATTTATTTATTGCTAATTTTAGTATTTCATAGCCATTATTAATTACATTGTTGAATTATGAAATTATTCTCCATTACTATAAAACCAATGCAATATTTACTTTAAAATAACATTGAAAACCATTCAACTTTTAATGTGTAAAATCTGTATCTTAATATAGTGATTCCTCAGTCCCTGAATTTAATTCATTCTGCGATTCTGGAAAAGAAAAGATAACTATGGTCCTGTTCACCACCAGATGCAGAATTCAGGAAGGAAGCAAAATTTTGTGAATGTTTCTGTTTGTGAACCAAATTGTGCAGGGATAGAAACATTTGTGAGCAGAGGTATTTCTGTATAAAGTTACAATTTCTTTTGTATTACATAGCACTAATATAATTAGATTGTCATTACCTAGTACCTTGCAATAATCTTCAAAAGTATAGCAATTTTGCCACATTTAGAATGAATCTTAGGATAAGGAATGATAGCTGAACTTTAAAAGTTTATATTGAATAAATATATTCAAGAACATTCTTTTAACAGTAAGATTATACATCTCTGAGAACAGAAATCATCAGTGAAGAAGACTTTTGTAGATTCCTGTACTCAGTGACACTTGAGGAAATGATACTTTGGTGAATTAGCTGTCGAGGGCAGAGCTTTCTCCTCACAGAAAACCAGAAATATCAGGTGCTGATGGTTGAATTTTGAAAGAGGAACTGTCTCTTCAGCGTTTCGGTCTACTTCCATTCCTAGCATAATGTGCTGTCTCTGCTGCTGTTTGCAGTGATAAAGCAAAGAGGTAAATTTTAGGTAAAGGAAATGAGCAATATTTAAAAGAGCAGTACAATGGAAATTTAAGACAAGTTAAGCAAAGTGGGAATGCTGAAATAGAGCTAGTGGGCCATCTCTCAGATTTATGTATTTTATAGATTAGAAATAAATTATTAATGATTAATTTAAATTTGAAGAAGAGTTTTCAAATACTAAATCTCTATAATTAGTTTCTATCCCTTCATTTCTGTCTTATCCTCTACCTCCCCTCCATCTGTCAGAATTCTCTTACACTTGACATAAATGTTGGATATCTACTCATCTTCCATTCATTGCCTAAACATGCAGAAAATGTTGCTAATGACAAACTAGGTTTTGGTGTGTTCTATTCTGGTAAAGTTTTGGATATTACTGTACAAAACTATTCCTCTTCTGTTCCATATTATTTTCCTGTAAGTCTTGGAATCAGGAAGAGTTAAGCTGCATAGCAGTTAAATTCCATTTTCTTAAAGTACCAACTATGTGGGAAGTGCTCATTGCTACCAAGGCTGTAGATCATCATCAGGCAAAAGATATCTCAAGACCACATGAAAACCTTAGTTTTTAGATTTCCCACATGAATTTCCACCACATGTTAGGCAGAACTGAGTGATACCTTCTCCACTTTCTGGGATCTGGCAACTAACTAGTCTTTACAGACCTCCAAAGTTC
>NW_022974587.1:0-3451 GCF_012274545.1 Fukomys damarensis
GTGAGTTCCAGGTCAGTCTCAACTACATAGTGAGACCCTGTCTCAAAAAAAAAAAAAGAATATGGTACTGTCACAAAAATAGACACAGACCAATGGAACAGAATAGAGTCCTGAAACAAATCCCCTATAATCAAATGATCTTTAAGGCCAGGGATTTAGCTCAGTGTCACCACACCTGCCTTGCAAACACAAGGTCCTGAGTTCGATCCCCAGTACAAAAAAAAAAAATTTACTTTGATCTTTATAAGAGCACCAAAATATGCAAAGGGGAATGGATGGCTCTTCAACAAATGGCATTGGAAAAACTGCAGACTGTATACTTGTCTTATATCATACACAAAAACTAACCTGAAATAGATTAAAGACTTAAATGCAATATCTGAAACTAAAATTTCTACAAGAAAATGTAAGGAAAAGGTTTTAAACACTGGTCTTGCCAATGATTTTTTTCTTTTGGATATAACACAAAATCACAGGTGACAAAAGCACAAATAAACAAGTAGGACTATAACAAACTAAAAAGATTGAGCACAGCAAAGGCAACAATCAACAAAATGAAAAAGTGCCAGGCATGGTGGCACATGCCTGTAATCCTAGCACTCAGGAGGCCAAGGCAGGAGGATCCTTGTGAGTTTGAGAGCAACCTGAATTGCATAGTAAAACTCTATCTCAAAACAACAACAAAATTAAAAAAAAAGAAAAAGAAAACAACAAAACCAAGAAAAAGAAAAGGCAATCAATGGTAAAGGAGAAAGTATCTACAAACCATATGCCTGAAAAAGGGTTAATGTCCCAAATATATGAGGCTCTCATACACCTTAATAGCAAATAAATCATCTGATTAAAAATTGGCAAAGGACCTGAACAGACATTTCTCCAAAGATACATAAATAGCCAATAGGGACATAAAAATACACTCAATATTATTGCTCATCAGCAAAATGCAAACCAAAACTATGGGGTATCACCTCACATCTGTTAGAATGGCTATAATAAAAAGGACAAGAGAGCCAGACATGGTGGTGCATGCCTGTAATCCCAGCACTCGAGAGGCTGAGGCAGGAGGATCGCTGTGAGTTTGAGACCAGCCTGGGCTACATAGTGAGTTCCAGGTCAATCTCAACTACATAGTGAGACCCTGTCTCAAAAAAAACAACAAAAAAAAAAATCTAAAGTTTGGACATTAGTTAATGTTTTATTTTGTTTTTTAAAGTGCTACCAATTCTCTCCTTAACCCTCTCTTTATCACAAAAGAAAACAAAGCCAGCATTTTAGTAAAGCATTCATTCTTGCTGATTCAAGATGGGGGCTTCAAGATAACAAGGCAACCAGTAAATTTTGATGGGGGGAAAAACAACCAGCCAAATGCGATGTGTGATTTTATTTGCATCCTTATTTTACAATTCTACTGTACAAAGACATTTTTGAGTCAGGGAAATCGAACATAGTCTGGGTGCTCAATGAAACTAAGGATTTTTTTTTTTTTTGAGACAGGGTCTTGCTATGTAGTTCAGGCTGGTTTTGAACTCACTCTGTAGCTGTAGTTTGAGGCAATCCTCCTTTCTCAGCCTCATGAGGAGCTGGCACGACAGGCGCTAGACCTACAGGCTTATGCCACCACGCCCAGCCCTAAAGAAATGATTTGATGGTGTCAACAGTATACTTTGTGTATTTTTTAAAATGTCCTTAAGCAGGGCGTGGTGGCGCACGCCTGTAATCCCAGCACAAAACAAAACAATGTCCTTATCTGTTAAAATATACTGACGCATTTCAGTGAATTAATAATTCTGGAATTTGTTTTTCACATACTCCAAGAAAAATGAGTGAATTTTAAAGATGAAACCGAAAGTGTATAATATTGGTAGTGTTTGCGTTATATAGGGGCAGGGTTCTTTATACTTTTCCTTCTAATGTTGTGTATGTTTGAAAATAGTCATAATAAAAAGCTTTGAGGACCATCAAAAAATATTAAAAAGCTAAATGTTTCCTAAGGGCTCAAGGAACCCATGCACGTGTCCTCTGCTTGGGCATGAGCTGTTGATTCCATCTAGAACATCTCTCCCCATTTTATCTAGCAAATGTTTTCAGATGCCCCCTTTTCCAGAAAACTGGGTCAGAGCGTCCTGCCTATTTCCACCACGAGCTCTCTGGTCTTCGGTAATCTCCGATAGTCTGCGTCCACCTCAGTGGAGGAGTTCCCCATCCAAGGTAGGTCTCCAGTCTCGACAAGGTTAATGCAGACTTCAGAGTGTTTACGAACTCCTGGTTTGGGTCTCAAGGCGACATAGGAGTGGCCTCCGAACTTTTCCGCGTTTTCAGAGGTCCAGCCAGACTCCGCATTAGGGATGGGGCCAACTGACTTTGCTTCGCTCTGATTAGCCTTCGTTTCTCCATGAGGGCGTGGCCGCCTCTCTTCGCTGCGTCCTGATAGAGCCAGGTTTTCCTCTTGATACTTTCGGGCACTCCGGTAGGCTTACAGTCCTCCTTAGGGGGGTTCAGTCATTTCTCATTGGTCCTTGGTCTAGGGTGTATGACGTCATGAGACAGCGTCCGTCGCTTTCGGTAATACGTCATCGGTGGGCGCCCGTCCTGACGAAGGTTGAGAGGGGACCGCAGGGGCGGTGGCGGCGTCAGCGGCTCGACCGAGGTGGTAGTAGCAGCGACAGCAGCAGCAGCAGCAATGGCTGGGGCGGGGCCTGCCCCGGGACTCCCGGGTGCAGGAGGACCCGTGGTCCCAGGCCCTGGTGCCGGCATCCCGGGCAAGAGCGGCGAGGAACGCTTGAAGGAAATGGAGGCGGAGATGGCCCTGTAAGGCCCGCGACAGAGATAAAAACCAGCTCAAAATCAGAGCTACTGGATCCTGGAGCTTCCAGCCCTTCATAGGCCCAAGATATGGCTCTGTGATGAGGAAGTGGGACCTGCGGATAGTGTTGGGGCTGGGGGTTTTGGAGACGTTGGCGGCGATGAAGAACCTGACCTGTGGTGTCTGTCCTGATCCCCCAGGTTTGAGCAGGAAGTTCTGGGGGCTCCAGTTACCGGAATCCCAACTGCGGTGCCCACGGTCCCCACAGTAGATGCGATGCAGGTCCCAGCAGCTCCTGTGATCCGCCCAATTATTGCAACCAACACATACCAGCAGGTAAGTTTTAGCTAAGACATTAAGTGGGGAGCGACAGTGCCTTGTTTGTATACAGAGAGCTATTGACATTTTGGCTTGTTGACTAATTAGCATGACAAGTATGTGGTAGGGTCTGAGGATGTAGTGATAACTAAGACAGTATTTCTTTTGATAGCTTATATTCTAGAGCACGTTGTCCAGTAGAACTTGACAGGAATGTTCTATATTTAAAATGTATAGTTACTTACCCATTCTCAAATTTTAAGTGCTCAGTAGCTAGTGGAAAGAAAAAGGAGGAAGAAAGGACTTTTTTTTTTTTAAAGCGAGTACTGT